>NW_026688154.1:142046-442046 GCF_030445035.2 Dasypus novemcinctus
TTCCCTAAAGTAAAGCACATGTAACATCCTCTTTCAAGTAGGTTTAAAGAGTTAACTGCTATACCCCTCGGTTATGCTTTCCTATATAGTAAATACTAGTTTTAGAGATAGGACTATTAGCACAAAAACTGAAGGAAAGGAGATAGCTGCAAAATCTCTGCAAGCAATGCTTAGTCCTCAGAAGTAAGTAATATGTGCCATGTTGTTTCATTTAGGTTTAAAGAATTACCTGCTATACCCTCGGTTATGCTTTCCTATATAGAAAAACCTAGTTTTAGAGATAAGAATGTTAGCACATAAACTGAAGGAAAGGAGATAGCTGCAAATTATCTGCACATCATTCTTAGTTCTCAGAAGCAAATAATTTGTACCATGCTATTTAAGGGAGGTTTGAAGAGTTAGCTGCTATACCCCGGTTATGCTTTCCTATAGGGTAAAGGCTAGTGTTAGAGATAGCCATATTATCACAAAAAGTGAAGGAAAGGAGATAGCTGCAAAATCTCTGCAAACATTGCTTAGTTCCCTAAAGTAAAAGCACATGTAACATCCTCTTTCAAGCAGGCTTAAAGAGTAAGCAGCTATACCCTCGGTTAGGGTTTCCTACAAAGAAAATACTAATTTTAAATATAGGAATGTTAGCACAAAAACTTACAGAAAGGAGGTAGCTGCAAAATCTCTGCAAACAATGCTTCGTTCTCAGAAGTAAGTCATATGTGCCATGTTGTTTCATTTAGGTTTAAAGAGGTAGCTGTTATACCCTCGGTTATGGAATCCCATAAGTAAACGCTAGTTTCAGAGATAGGAATGTTAGCACAAAAACTGAAGGAGAGGAGATAGCTGCAAAATCTCTGCAGACAATGCTTAGTTCTCAGAAGTAAATCATATGTGCCATGTCGTTTCATTTAGGTTTGAAAAAGTTGCTGTTATTCCCTCGGTTACGGATTCCCATATAAAAACCCTAGTTTAAAAGATAGGAATGTTAGCACAAACACTGAAGGAGAGGAGATAGCTGCAAAATCTCTGCACAAAATGCTTAGTTCTCAGAAGTAAATCATACGTGCCATGTTGATCATTTAGGTTTAAAGAGGTAGCTCCTATAACCCGGGTTATGCTTTCCTGTTCTGTAAAGGCTAGTTTTAGAGATATGCATATTAGCCCTAAAACTGAAGGAAAGGAGATAGCTGCAAAATCTCTGCACACAATGCTTAGTTCTCAGAAGTAAATCATATGTGCCATGTTATTTCATTTAGGTTTAAAGAGGTAGCTGTTATACCCTCGGTTATGGATTCCCATAAATAAACGCTAGTTTCAGAGATAGGAATGTTAGCACAAAAACTGAAGGAAAGGAGATAGCTGCAAAATCTCTGCACACAAAGCTTACTTCTCAGAAGTAAATCATACGTACCATTCTTTTTCATGTAGGTTTAAAGAGTTAGCTACTATACCCCGGTTATGATTTCCCATAGTTTAAATGCTAGTTTTAGAGATAGCCATATTATCACAAAAAGTGAAGGAAAGGAGATAGCTGCAAAATCTCTGCACACAATGCTCAGTTCTCAGAAGTAAATCATATGGGCCATGTACTTTCATTTAGGTTTAAAGAGGTAGCTGTTATACCCTCGGTTATGGATTCCCATATAATAAACCTAGTTGCAGACATAGGAATGTTAGCACAACAACTTAAGGAGAGGAGATAGCTGCAAAATCTCTGCACACAATGCTTAGTTCTCAGAAGGAAATCATATGTACCATGCTTTTTCATGTAGGTTTAAAGAGTTAGCTGCTGTACCCCCGTTTATGCTTTCCCGTAGTGTAAATGCGAGTTTTAGAGATAGGCATATTAGCACAAAAACTGAACGAGAGGGGATAGCCACAAGATCTCTGCACACTTTGCTTAGTTCTCAGAAGTAAATAATAAGTGCCATTTAAGTTTAAAGAGTTAGCTGCTAAACCCTCGGTTATGCTTTCGTATACTGTAAAGGCTAGTTTTAGACATAGAGATGTTAGCACAAAAACGGAAGGAAAGGAGATAGCTGCAAAATCTCTGCACACAATGCTTAGTTTTCAGAAGTAAATCATATGTGCATGTTATTTCATTTAGGTTTAAAGAGGTAGCTGTTATACCCTCGGTTATGGATTCCCATAAATAAACGCTAGTTTCAGAGATAGGTATGTTAGCACAAAAACTGAAGGAGAGGAGATAGCTGCAAAATCTCTGCACACAATGCTTAGTTCTCAGTAGTAAATCATATGTGCCATGTTGTTTCATTTAGGTTTAAATAGTTAGCTGTTATACCCTCGGATATGGATTACTATATAATAAAAGCTAGTTTCATAGACAGGATGTTAGCACAAGAACTCAAGGAGAGGAGATAGCTGCAAAATCTCTGCACACAATGCTTAGTTCTCAGAAGGAATTCGTATGTACCATGCTTTTTCATGTAGGTTTAAAGAGTTAGCTGCTGTACCGCCTATAAGGCTTTCGCATAGTGTAAATGCGAGTTTTAGAGATAGGCATATTAGCACAAAAACTGAAGGATAGGGGATAGCCACAAAATCTCTGCACACAATGCTTAGTTCTCAGAAGTAAATCATATGTGCCGTGTTGTTTCATTTTGTTTTAAAGACTTAGATTCTGTACCCTCGCTTATGCTTTCCTATATAGTTAATGCTGGTTTTAGAGATAGGAATGTCAGCACAAAAACTGAAGGAAAGGAGATAGCTGCAAAATCTCTGCACACAATGCTCAGTTCTCAGAAGTAAATCATATGGGCCATGTACTTTCATTTAGGTTTAAAGAGGTAGCTGTTATACCCTCGGTTATGGATTCCCATATAATAAACCTAGTTGCAGAGATAGGAATGTTAGCACAACAACTTAAGGAGAGGAGATAGCTGCAAAATCTCTGCACACAATGCTTAGTTCTCAGAAGGGAATCATAGATGGCTTGTTGTTTCATTTTGGTTTAAAGAGTTACCTGCTATAACCTCGGTTATGCATTCATATATAGAAAATGCTAGTTTTAGAGATAGGAGTGTTAGCACAAAAACTGAAGGAAAGGAGATAGCTGCAAAATCTTTGCACACCAACCTTAGTTGTCAGAAGCAAATCATATGTACCATACTTTTAAAGGTAGTTTTAAAGAGTTAGCTACTATACCCCGGTTATGATTCCCATAGTTTAAATGCTAGTTTTAGAGATAGCCATATTATCACAAAAGGTGAAGGAAAGGAGATAGCTGCAAAATCTCTGCACGCATTGCTTACTTCCCTAAGGTAAAGCACATGTGACATCCTCTTTCAAGTAGGTTTAAAGAGTTAACTGCTATACCCTCGGTTATGCTTTCCAATATAGTAAATACTAGTTTTAGAGATAGGAATGTTATCACAAGAACTGAAGGAGAGGAGATAGCTGCCAAATCTCTGCAAGCAATGCTTAGTCCTCAGAAGTAATTCATGTGTGCCATGTTGTTTCATTTAGGTTTAAAGAATTACCTGCTATACCCTCAGTTATGCTTTTCTACCTAGGAAAAGCTAGTTTCAGAGATAGGAATGTTAGCACAAAAACTGAAGGAGATGAAATAGCTGCAAAATCTCTGCACACAATGCTTAGTTCTCAGAAGCAAATCATATGTACCATGCTTTTTCATGTAGGTTTAAAGAGTTAGCTGCTGCTACCCCCGTTTATGCTTTCCATAGTGTAAATGCGAGGTTTTAGAGATAGGCATATTAGCACAAAAACTGAACGAGAGGGGATAGCCACAAGATCTCTGCACCACTTTGCTTAGTTCTCAGAAGTAAATAATAAGTGCCATTTAAGTTTAAAGAGTTAGCTGCTAAACCCTCGGTTATGCTTTCGTATACTGTAAAGGCTAGTTTTAGACATAGAGATGTTAGCACAAAAACGGAAGGAAAGGAGATAGCTGCAAAATCTCTGCACACAATGCTTAGTTTTCAGAAGTAAAATCATATGTGCATGTTATTTCATTTAGGTTTAAAGAGGTAGCTGTTATACCCTCGGTTATGGATTCCCATAAATAAACGCTAGTTTCAGAGATAGGTATGTTAGCACAAAAACTGAAGGAGAGGAGATAGCTGCAAAATCTCTGCACACCAATGCTTAGTTCTCAGAAGTAAATCATATGTGCCTTGTTGTTTCATTTAGGTTTAAATAGGTAGCTGTTATACCCTCGGATATGGATTACTATATAATAAAAGGTAGTTTCAGAGACAGGAATGTTAGCACAAGAACTCAAGGAGAGGAGATAGCTGCAAAATCTCTGCACACCAATGCTTAGTTCTCAGAAGGAATTCGTATGTACCATGCTTTTTCATGTAGGTTTAAAGAGTTAGCTGCTGTACCGCCTTTTATGCTTTCGCATAGTGTAAATGCGAGTTTTAGAGATAGGCATATTAGCAAAAAAACTGAAGGATTGGGGATAGCCACAAGATCTCTGCACACTTTGCTTAGTTCTCAGAAGTAAATAATAAGTGCCATGTTCTTTCATTTCAGTTTAAAGAGTTAGCTGCTAAACCCTCGGTTATGCTTTCATATACTGTAAAGGCTAGTTTTAGACATAGAGATGTTAGCACAAAAACTGAAGGAAAGGAGATAGCTGCAAAATCCTCAGCACACAATGCTTAGTTCTCAGAAGCAAATCCCTACGTACCATGCTTTTTAACGTAGGTTTAAAGAGATAGCTGCTGTCCCCCCGGTTATGCTTTCCACATAGTGTAAATGCTAGTTTTAGAGATAGGCATATTAGCACAAAAACTGAAGGATAGGGGATAGCCACAAAATCTCTGCACACAATGCTAGTTCTCAGAAGTAAATCATATGTGCCGTGTTGTTTCATTTTGTTTTAAAGACTTAGATTCTATACCCTCGCTTATGCTTTCCTATATAGTAAATGCTGGTTTTTAGAGATAGGAATGTTAGCACAAAAACTGAAGGAAAGGAGATAGCTGCAAAATCTCTGCACACAATGCTCAGTTCTCAGAAGTAAATCATATGGGCCATGTACTTTCATTTAGGTTTAAAGAGGTAGCTGTTATACCCTCGGTTATGGATTCCCATATAATAAACCTAGTTGCAGAGATAGGAATGTTAGCACAACAACTTAAGGAGAGGAGATAGCTGCAAAATCTCTGCACACAATGCTTAGTTCTCAGAAGGAAATCATAGATGGCTTGTTGTTTCATTTTGGTATAAAGAGTTACCTGCTATAACCTCGGTTATGCATTCATATATAGAAAATGCTAGTTTTAGAGATAGGAGTGTTAGCACAAAAACTGAAGGAAAGGAGATAGCTGCAAAATCTTTGCACACCAACCTTAGTTGTCAGAAGCAAATCATATGTACCATACTTTTTAAGGTAGGTTTAAAGAGTTAGCTACTATACCCCGGTTATGATTTCCCATAGTTTAAATGCTAGTTTTAGAGATAGCCATATTATCACAAAACGTGAAGGAAAGGAGATAGCTGCAAAATCTCTGCAAACATATTTGCTTAGTTCCCTAAAGTAAAGAACATGTAACATCCTCTTTCAAGCAGGTTTAAAGAGTTAGCAGCTATACCCTCGGTTAGGGTTTCCTACATAGAAAATACTAATTTTAAATATAGGAATGTTAGCACAAAAACTTAAAGAAAGGAGATATCTCCAAAATCTCTGCACACAATGCTTAGTTCTCAGAAGAAAATCATACGTGCAGTGGTCGTTTTTTAGTTTTCAAGAGTTAGCTGCTATATCCTCGCTTATGCTTTCCTATAAAGTAAAGGCTAGTTTTAGAGATAGGAATGTTAGCGCTAAAACTGAAGGAAAGGAGATAGCTGCAAACTCTCTGCACTCAATGCTTAGTTCCCAGAAGTAATTCATATGTGCCATGTTGTTTCATTTAGGTTTAAAGAGTTAGCTTCTATACCCCGGGTCATGCTTTCCTGTCCTGTAAATGCTAGTTTTAGAGATATGCATATTAGCACTATAACTGAAGTTAAGGAGATATCTGCAAAATCTCTGCACACAATGCTCAGTTCTCAGAAGTAAATCATATGGGCCATGTACTTTCATTTAGGTTTAAAGAGGTAGCTGTTATACCCTCGGTTATGGATTCCCATATAATAAACCTAGTTGCAGACATAGGAATGTTAGCACAACAACTTAAGGAGAGGAGATAGCTGCAAAATCTCTGCACACAATGCTTAGTTCTCAGAAGGAAATCATAGGTACCATGCTTTTTCATGTAGGTTTAAAGAGTTAGCTACTGTACCGCCGTTTATGCTTTCCCATAGTGTAAATGCTATTTTAGAGATAGGCATATTAGCACATAAACTGAAGGGTAGGGGATAGCCACAAAATCTCTGCCCACAATGCTTAGTTCTCAGACGTAATTCATATGTGCCATGTTGTTTCATTTAGTTTTAAAGACTTAGCTTCTATACCCTCGCTTATGCTTTCCTCTATAGTAAATGCTGGTTTTAGAGATAGGTATGTTAGCACAAAAACTGAAGGAAAGGAGATAGCTGCAAAATCTCCGAACACAATGCTTAGTTCTCAGAAGTAAATCATATGTGCCATATTGTTTCATGTAGGTTTAAATAGGTAGTTGTTATACCCCCGGTTATGGATTCCCATATATTAAACCTAGTTGCAGAGATAGGAATGTTAGCACAACAACTTAAAGAGAGGAGATAGCTGCAAAATCTCTGCACACAATGGTTAGTTCTCAGAAGTAAATCATATGTACCATGCTTTTTCATGTAGGTTTAAAGACTTAGCTGCTGTACCCCCGTTTATGCTTTCCCATAGTGTAAATGCGAGTTTTAGAGATAGGCATATTAGCACAAAAACTGAACGAGAGGGGATAGCCACAAGATCTCTGCACACTTTGCTTAGTTCTCAGAAGTAAATAATAAGTGCCATGTTCTTTCATTTAAGTTTAAAGAGTTAGCTGCTAAACCTTCGGTTATGCTTTCCTATATTGTAAAGACTAGTTTTAGACATAGGAATGTTAGCACAAAAAATGAAGGAAAGGAGATAGCTGCAAACTCTCAGCACACATTGCTTAGTTCTCAGACGCAAATCATATGTACCATGCTTTTTAACGTAGGTTTAAAGAGTCAGCTGCTGTCCCCCCGGTTATGCTTTCCCATAGTGTAAATGCTAGTTTTAGAGATAGGCATATTAGCACAAATACTGAAGGATAGGGGATAGCCACAAAATCAATGCACAGAATGCTTAGTTCTCAGAAGGAAATCATATGTGCCATGTTGTTTCATTTAGTTTTAAAGACTAAGCTTCTTTACCCTCGCTTATGCTTTCCTATATAGTTAATGCTGGTTTTAGAGATAGGAATGTTAGCACAAAAACTGAAGGAAAGGAGATAGCTGTAAAATCTCTGCATACAATGCTTAGTTCTCAGAAGTAAATCATATGTGCCATGTTGTTTCATTTAGGTTTCAATAGGTAGCTGTTATACCCTCGGATATGGATTACTATATAATAAACGCTAGTTTCAGAGATAGGAATGTTAGCACAAGAACTCAAGGAGAGGAGATAGCTGCAAAATCTCTGCACACAATGCTTAGTTCTCAGAAGGAATTCGTATGTACCATGCTTTTTCATGTAGGTTTAAAGAGTTAGCTGCTGTACCGCCGTTTATGCTTTCCCATAGTGTAAATGCGAGTTTTAGAGATAGGCATATTAGCAAAAAAACTGAAGGATTGGGGATAGCCACAAGATCTCTGCACACTTTTCTTAGTTCTCAGAGGTAAATAATAAGTGCCATGTTCTTTCATTTAAGTTTAAAGAGTTAGCTGCTAAACCCTCGGTTATGCTTTCGTATACTGTAAAGGCTAGTTTTAGACATAGAGATGTTAGCACAAAAACTGAAGGAAAGGAGATAGCTGCAAAATCTCAGCACACAATGCTTAGTTCTCAGAAGCAAATCCTATGTACCATGCTTTTTAACGTAGGTTTAAAGAGATAGCTGCTGTCCCCCCGGTTATGCTTTCCCATAGTGTAAATGCTAGTTTTAGAGATAGGCATATTAGCACAAAAACTGAAGGATAGGGGATAGCCACAAAATCTCTGCACACAATGCTTAGTTCTCAGAAGTAAATCATATGTGCCGTGTTGTTTCATTTTGTTTTAAAGACTTAGCTTCTATACCCTCGCTTATGCTTTCCTATATAGTTAATGCTGGTTTTAGAGATAGGAATGTTAGCACAAAAACTGAAGGAAAGGAGATAGCTGCAAAATCTCTGCACACAATGCTCAGTTCTCAGAAGTAAATCATATGGGCCATGTACTTTCATTTAGGTTTAAAGAGGTAGCTGTTATACCCTCGGTTATGGATTCCCATATAATAAACCTAGTTGCAGAGATAGGAATGTTAGCACAACAACTTAAGGAGAGGAGATAGCTGCAAAATCTCTGCACACAATGCTTAGTTCTCAGAAGGAAATCATAGATGGCTTGTTGTTTCATTTTGGTTTAAAGAGTTACCTGCTATAACCTCGGTTATGCATTCATATATAGAAAATGCTAGTTTTAGAGATAGGAGTGTTAGCACAAAAACTGAAGGAAAGGAGATAGCTGCAAAATCTTTGCACACCAACCTTAGTTGTCAGAAGCAAATCATATGTACCATACTTTTTAAGGTACGTTTAAAGAGTTAGCTACTATACCCCGGTTATGATTTTCCATAGTTTAAATGCTAGTTTTAGAGATAGCCATATTATCACAAAAGGTGAAGGAAAGGAGATAGCTGCAAAATCTCTGCATAAAATGCTTAGTTCTCAGAAGTAAATCATACGTGCCATGTTGATCATTTAGGTTTAAAGAGGTAGCTCCTATAACCCGGGTTATGCTTTCCTGTTCTGTAAAGGCTAGTTTTAGAGATATGCATATTAGCCCTAAAACTGAAGGAAAGGAGATAGCTGCAAAATCTCTGCACACAATGCTTAGTTCTCAGAAGTAAATCATATGTGCCATGTTATTTCATTTAGGTTTAAAGAGGTAGCTGTTATACCCTCGGTTATGGATCCCCGTAAATAAACGCTAGTTTCAGAGATAGGAATGTTAGCACAAAAACTGAAGGAAAGGAGATAGCTGCAAAATCTCTGCACACAAAGCTTACTTCTCAGAAGTAAATCATACGTACCATTCTTTTTCATGTAGGTTTAAAGAGTTAGCTACTATACCCCGGTTATGATTTCCCATAGTTTAAATGCTAGTTTTAGAGATAGCCATATTATCACAAAAAGTGAAGGAAAGGAGATAGCTGCAAAATCTCTGCACACAATGCTCAGTTCTCAGAAGTAAATCATATGGGCCATGTACTTTCATTTAGGTTTAAAGAGGTAGCTGTTATACCCTCGGTTATGGATTCCCATATAATAAACCTAGTTGCAGACATAGGAATGTTAGCACAACAACTTAAGGAGAGGAGATAGCTGCAAAATCTCTGCACACAATGCTTAGTTCTCAGAAGGAAATCATATGTACCATGCTTTTTCATGTAGGTTTAAAGAGTTAGCTGCTGTACCCCCGTTTATGCTTTCCCGTAGTGTAAATGCGAGTTTTAGAGATAGGCATATTAGCACAAAAACTGAACGAGAGGGGATAGCCACAAGATCTCTGCACACTTTGCTTAGTTCTCAGAAGTAAATAATAAGTGCCATTTAAGTTTAAAGAGTTAGCTGCTAAACCCTCGGTTATGCTTTCGTATACTGTAAAGGCTAGTTTTAGACATAGAGATGTTAGCACAAAAACGGAAGGAAAGGAGATAGCTGCAAAATCTCTGCACACAATGCTTAGTTTTCAGAAGTAAATCATATGTGCATGTTATTTCATTTAGGTTTAAAGAGGTAGCTGTTATACCCTCGGTTATGGATTCCCATAAATAAACGCTAGTTTCAGAGATAGGTATGTTAGCACAAAAACTGAAGGAGAGGAGATAGCTGCAAAATCTCTGCACACAATGCTTAGTTCTCAGTAGTAAATCATATGTGCCATGTTGTTTCATTTAGGTTTAAATAGTTAGCTGTTATACCCTCGGATATGGATTACTATATAATAAAAGCTAGTTTCATAGACAGGATGTTAGCACAAGAACTCAAGGAGAGGAGATAGCTGCAAAATCTCTGCACACAATGCTTAGTTCTCAGAAGGAATTCGTATGTACCATGCTTTTTCATGTAGGTTTAAAGAGTTAGCTGCTGTACCGCCTATAAGGCTTTCGCATAGTGTAAATGCGAGTTTTAGAGATAGGCATATTAGCACAAAAACTGAAGGATAGGGGATAGCCACAAAATCTCTGCACACAATGCTTAGTTCTCAGAAGTAAATCATATGTGCCGTGTTGTTTCATTTTGTTTTAAAGACTTAGATTCTGTACCCTCGCTTATGCTTTCCTATATAGTTAATGCTGGTTTTAGAGATAGGAATGTCAGCACAAAAACTGAAGGAAAGGAGATAGCTGCAAAATCTCTGCACACAATGCTCAGTTCTCAGAAGTAAATCATATGGGCCATGTACTTTCATTTAGGTTTAAAGAGGTAGCTGTTATACCCTCGGTTATGGATTCCCATATAATAAACCTAGTTGCAGAGATAGGAATGTTAGCACAACAACTTAAGGAGAGGAGATAGCTGCAAAATCTCTGCACACAATGCTTAGTTCTCAGAAGGGAATCATAGATGGCTTGTTGTTTCATTTTGGTTTAAAGAGTTACCTGCTATAACCTCGGTTATGCATTCATATATAGAAAATGCTAGTTTTAGAGATAGGAGTGTTAGCACAAAAACTGAAGGAAAGGAGATAGCTGCAAAATCTTTGCACACCAACCTTAGTTGTCAGAAGCAAATCATATGTACCATACTTTTAAAGGTAGTTTTAAAGAGTTAGCTACTATACCCCGGTTATGATTCCCATAGTTTAAATGCTAGTTTTAGAGATAGCCATATTATCACAAAAGGTGAAGGAAAGGAGATAGCTGCAAAATCTCTGCACGCATTGCTTACTTCCCTAAGGTAAAGCACATGTGACATCCTCTTTCAAGTAGGTTTAAAGAGTTAACTGCTATACCCTCGGTTATGCTTTCCAATATAGTAAATACTAGTTTTAGAGATAGGAATGTTATCACAAGAACTGAAGGAGAGGAGATAGCTGCCAAATCTCTGCAAGCAATGCTTAGTCCTCAGAAGTAATTCATGTGTGCCATGTTGTTTCATTTAGGTTTAAAGAATTACCTGCTATACCCTCAGTTATGCTTTTCTACCTAGGAAAAGCTAGTTTCAGAGATAGGAATGTTAGCACAAAAACTGAAGGAGATGAAATAGCTGCAAAATCTCTGCACACAATGCTTAGTTCTCAGAAGGAAATCATATGTACCATGCTTTTTCATGTAGGTTTAAAGAGTTAGCTGCTGTACCCCCGTTTATGCTTTCCCGTAGTGTAAATGCGAGTTTTAGAGATAGGCATATTAGCACAAAAACTGAACGAGAGGGGATAGCCACAAGATCTCTGCACACTTTGCTTAGTTCTCAGAAGTAAATAATAAGTGCCATTTAAGTTTAAAGAGTTAGCTGCTAAACCCTCGGTTATGCTTTCGTATACTGTAAAGGCTAGTTTTAGACATAGAGATGTTAGCACAAAAACGGAAGGAAAGGAGATAGCTGCAAAATCTCTGCACACAATGCTTAGTTTTCAGAAGTAAATCATATGTGCATGTTATTTCATTTAGGTTTAAAGAGGTAGCTGTTATACCCTCGGTTATGGATTCCCATAAATAAACGCTAGTTTCAGAGATAGGTATGTTAGCACAAAAACTGAAGGAGAGGAGATAGCTGCAAAATCTCTGCACACAATGCTTAGTTCTCAGAAGTAAATCATATGTGCCTTGTTGTTTCATTTAGGTTTAAATAGGTAGCTGTTATACCCTCGGATATGGATTACTATATAATAAAAGGTAGTTTCAGAGACAGGAATGTTAGCACAAGAACTCAAGGAGAGGAGATAGCTGCAAAATCTCTGCACACAATGCTTAGTTCTCAGAAGGAATTCGTATGTACCATGCTTTTTCATGTAGGTTTAAAGAGTTAGCTGCTGTACCGCCTTTTATGCTTTCGCATAGTGTAAATGCGAGTTTTAGAGATAGGCATATTAGCAAAAAAACTGAAGGATTGGGGATAGCCACAAGATCTCTGCACACTTTGCTTAGTTCTCAGAAGTAAATAATAAGTGCCATGTTCTTTCATTTCAGTTTAAAGAGTTAGCTGCTAAACCCTCGGTTATGCTTTCATATACTGTAAAGGCTAGTTTTAGACATAGAGATGTTAGCACAAAAACTGAAGGAAAGGAGATAGCTGCAAAATCTCAGCACACAATGCTTAGTTCTCAGAAGCAAATCCTACGTACCATGCTTTTTAACGTAGGTTTAAAGAGATAGCTGCTGTCCCCCCGGTTATGCTTTCCCATAGTGTAAATGCTAGTTTTAGAGATAGGCATATTAGCACAAAAACTGAAGGATAGGGGATAGCCACAAAATCTCTGCACACAATGCTTAGTTCTCAGAAGTAAATCATATGTGCCGTGTTGTTTCATTTTGTTTTAAAGACTTAGATTCTATACCCTCGCTTATGCTTTCCTATATAGTAAATGCTGGTTTTAGAGATAGGAATGTTAGCACAAAAACTGAAGGAAAGGAGATAGCTGCAAAATCTCTGCACACAATGCTCAGTTCTCAGAAGTAAATCATATGGGCCATGTACTTTCATTTAGGTTTAAAGAGGTAGCTGTTATACCCTCGGTTATGGATTCCCATATAATAAACCTAGTTGCAGAGATAGGAATGTTAGCACAACAACTTAAGGAGAGGAGATAGCTGCAAAATCTCTGCACACAATGCTTAGTTCTCAGAAGGAAATCATAGATGGCTTGTTGTTTCATTTTGGTATAAAGAGTTACCTGCTATAACCTCGGTTATGCATTCATATATAGAAAATGCTAGTTTTAGAGATAGGAGTGTTAGCACAAAAACTGAAGGAAAGGAGATAGCTGCAAAATCTTTGCACACCAACCTTAGTTGTCAGAAGCAAATCATATGTACCATACTTTTTAAGGTAGGTTTAAAGAGTTAGCTACTATACCCCGGTTATGATTTCCCATAGTTTAAATGCTAGTTTTAGAGATAGCCATATTATCACAAAACGTGAAGGAAAGGAGATAGCTGCAAAATCTCTGCAAACATATTTGCTTAGTTCCCTAAAGTAAAGAACATGTAACATCCTCTTTCAAGCAGGTTTAAAGAGTTAGCAGCTATACCCTCGGTTAGGGTTTCCTACATAGAAAATACTAATTTTAAATATAGGAATGTTAGCACAAAAACTTAAAGAAAGGAGATATCTCCAAAATCTCTGCACACAATGCTTAGTTCTCAGAAGAAAATCATACGTGCAGTGGTCGTTTTTTAGTTTTCAAGAGTTAGCTGCTATATCCTCGCTTATGCTTTCCTATAAAGTAAAGGCTAGTTTTAGAGATAGGAATGTTAGCGCTAAAACTGAAGGAAAGGAGATAGCTGCAAACTCTCTGCACTCAATGCTTAGTTCCCAGAAGTAATTCATATGTGCCATGTTGTTTCATTTAGGTTTAAAGAGTTAGCTTCTATACCCCGGGTCATGCTTTCCTGTCCTGTAAATGCTAGTTTTAGAGATATGCATATTAGCACTATAACTGAAGTTAAGGAGATATCTGCAAAATCTCTGCACACAATGCTCAGTTCTCAGAAGTAAATCATATGGGCCATGTACTTTCATTTAGGTTTAAAGAGGTAGCTGTTATACCCTCGGTTATGGATTCCCATATAATAAACCTAGTTGCAGACATAGGAATGTTAGCACAACAACTTAAGGAGAGGAGATAGCTGCAAAATCTCTGCACACAATGCTTAGTTCTCAGAAGGAAATCATATGTACCATGCTTTTTCATGTAGGTTTAAAGAGTTAGCTACTGTACCGCCGTTTATGCTTTCCCATAGTGTAAATGCTATTTTAGAGATAGGCATATTAGCACATAAACTGAAGGGTAGGGGATAGCCACAAAATCTCTGCCCACAATGCTTAGTTCTCAGACGTAATTCATATGTGCCATGTTGTTTCATTTAGTTTTAAAGACTTAGCTTCTATACCCTCGCTTATGCTTTCCTCTATAGTAAATGCTGGTTTTAGAGATAGGTATGTTAGCACAAAAACTGAAGGAAAGGAGATAGCTGCAAAATCTCCGAACACAATGCTTAGTTCTCAGAAGTAAATCATATGTGCCATATTGTTTCATGTAGGTTTAAATAGGTAGTTGTTATACCCCCGGTTATGGATTCCCATATATTAAACCTAGTTGCAGAGATAGGAATGTTAGCACAACAACTTAAAGAGAGGAGATAGCTGCAAAATCTCTGCACACAATGGTTAGTTCTCAGAAGTAAATCATATGTACCATGCTTTTTCATGTAGGTTTAAAGACTTAGCTGCTGTACCCCCGTTTATGCTTTCCCATAGTGTAAATGCGAGTTTTAGAGATAGGCATATTAGCACAAAAACTGAACGAGAGGGGATAGCCACAAGATCTCTGCACACTTTGCTTAGTTCTCAGAAGTAAATAATAAGTGCCATGTTCTTTCATTTAAGTTTAAAGAGTTAGCTGCTAAACCTTCGGTTATGCTTTCCTATATTGTAAAGACTAGTTTTAGACATAGGAATGTTAGCACAAAAAATGAAGGAAAGGAGATAGCTGCAAACTCTCAGCACACATTGCTTAGTTCTCAGACGCAAATCATATGTACCATGCTTTTTAACGTAGGTTTAAAGAGTCAGCTGCTGTCCCCCCGGTTATGCTTTCCCATAGTGTAAATGCTAGTTTTAGAGATAGGCATATTAGCACAAATACTGAAGGATAGGGGATAGCCACAAAATCAATGCACAGAATGCTTAGTTCTCAGAAGGAAATCATATGTGCCATGTTGTTTCATTTAGTTTTAAAGACTAAGCTTCTTTACCCTCGCTTATGCTTTCCTATATAGTTAATGCTGGTTTTAGAGATAGGAATGTTAGCACAAAAACTGAAGGAAAGGAGATAGCTGTAAAATCTCTGCATACAATGCTTAGTTCTCAGAAGTAAATCATATGTGCCATGTTGTTTCATTTAGGTTTCAATAGGTAGCTGTTATACCCTCGGATATGGATTACTATATAATAAACGCTAGTTTCAGAGATAGGAATGTTAGCACAAGAACTCAAGGAGAGGAGATAGCTGCAAAATCTCTGCACACAATGCTTAGTTCTCAGAAGGAATTCGTATGTACCATGCTTTTTCATGTAGGTTTAAAGAGTTAGCTGCTGTACCGCCGTTTATGCTTTCCCATAGTGTAAATGCGAGTTTTAGAGATAGGCATATTAGCAAAAAACCTGAAGGATTGGGGATAGCCACAAGATCTCTGCACACTTTTCTTAGTTCTCAGAGGTAAATAATAAGTGCCATGTTCTTTCATTTAAGTTTAAAGAGTTAGCTGCTAAACCCTCGGTTATGCTTTCGTATACTGTAAAGGCTAGTTTTAGACATAGAGATGTTAGCACAAAAACTGAAGGAAAGGAGATAGCTGCAAAATCTCTGCACACAATGCTTAGTTTTCAGAAGTAAATCATATGTGCATGTTATTTCATTTAGGTTTAAAGAGGTAGCTGTTATACCCTCGGTTATGGATTCCCATAAATAAACGCTAGTTTCAGAGATAGGTATGTTAGCACAAAAACTGAAGGAGAGGAGATAGCTGCAAAATCTCTGCACACAATGCTTAGTTCTCAGTAGTAAATCATATGTGCCATGTTGTTTCATTTAGGTTTAAATAGTTAGCTGTTATACCCTCGGATATGGATTACTATATAATAAAAGCTAGTTTCATAGACAGGATGTTAGCACAAGAACTCAAGGAGAGGAGATAGCTGCAAAATCTCTGCACACAATGCTTAGTTCTCAGAAGGAATTCGTATGTACCATGCTTTTTCATGTAGGTTTAAAGAGTTAGCTGCTGTACCGCCTATAAGGCTTTCGCATAGTGTAAATGCGAGTTTTAGAGATAGGCATATTAGCACAAAAACTGAAGGATAGGGGATAGCCACAAAATCTCTGCACACAATGCTTAGTTCTCAGAAGTAAATCATATGTGCCGTGTTGTTTCATTTTGTTTTAAAGACTTAGATTCTGTACCCTCGCTTATGCTTTCCTATATAGTTAATGCTGGTTTTAGAGATAGGAATGTCAGCACAAAAACTGAAGGAAAGGAGATAGCTGCAAAATCTCTGCACACAATGCTCAGTTCTCAGAAGTAAATCATATGGGCCATGTACTTTCATTTAGGTTTAAAGAGGTAGCTGTTATACCCTCGGTTATGGATTCCCATATAATAAGCCTAGTTGCAGAGATAGGAATGTTAGCACAACAACTTAAGGAGAGGAGATAGCTGCAAAATCTCTGCACACAATGCTTAGTTCTCAGAAGGGAATCATAGATGGCTTGTTGTTTCATTTTGGTTTAAAGAGTTACCTGCTATAACCTCGGTTATGCATTCATATATAGAAAATGCTAGTTTTAGAGATAGGAGTGTTAGCACAAAAACTGAAGGAAAGGAGATAGCTGCAAAATCTTTGCACACCAACCTTAGTTGTCAGAAGCAAATCATATGTACCATACTTTTAAAGGTAGTTTTAAAGAGTTAGCTACTATACCCCGGTTATGATTCCCATAGTTTAAATGCTAGTTTTAGAGATAGCCATATTATCACAAAAGGTGAAGGAAAGGAGATAGCTGCAAAATCTCTGCACGCATTGCTTACTTCCCTAAGGTAAAGCACATGTGACATCCTCTTTCAAGTAGGTTTAAAGAGTTAACTGCTATACCCTCGGTTATGCTTTCCAATATAGTAAATACTAGTTTTAGAGATAGGAATGTTATCACAAGAACTGAAGGAGAGGAGATAGCTGCCAAATCTCTGCAAGCAATGCTTAGTCCTCAGAAGTAATTCATGTGTGCCATGTTGTTTCATTTAGGTTTAAAGAATTACCTGCTATACCCTCAGTTATGCTTTTCTACCTAGGAAAAGCTAGTTTCAGAGATAGGAATGTTAGCACAAAAACTGAAGGAGATGAAATAGCTGCAAAATCTCTGCATACAATGCTTAGTTCTCAGAAGGAAATCATATGTACCATGCTTTTTCATGTAGGTTTAAAGAGTTAGCTGCTGTACCCCCGTTTATGCTTTCCCGTAGTGTAAATGCGAGTTTTAGAGATAGGCATATTAGCACAAAAACTGAACGAGAGGGGATAGCCACAAGATCTCTGCACACTTTGCTTAGTTCTCAGAAGTAAATAATAAGTGCCATTTAAGTTTAAAGAGTTAGCTGCTAAACCCTCGGTTATGCTTTCGTATACTGTAAAGGCTAGTTTTAGACATAGAGATGTTAGCACAAAAACTGAAGGAAAGGAGATAGCTGCAAAATCTCTGCACACAATGCTTAGTTTTCAGAAGTAAATCATATGTGCATGTTATTTCATTTAGGTTTAAAGAGGTAGCTGTTATACCCTCGGTTATGGATTCCCATAAATAAACGCTAGTTTCAGAGATAGGTATGTTAGCACAAAAACTGAAGGAGAGGAGATAGCTGCAAAATCTCTGCACACAATGCTTAGTTCTCAGAAGTAAATCATATGTGCCTTGTTGTTTCATTTAGGTTTAAATAGGTAGCTGTTATACCCTCGGATATGGATTACTATATAATAAAAGGTAGTTTCAGAGACAGGAATGTTAGCACAAGAACTCAAGGAGAGGAGATAGCTGCAAAATCTCTGCACACAATGCTTAGTTCTCAGAAGGAATTCGTATGTACCATGCTTTTTCATGTAGGTTTAAAGAGTTAGCTGCTGTACCGCCTTTTATGCTTTCGCATAGTGTAAATGCGAGTTTTAGAGATAGGCATATTAGCAAAAAAACTGAAGGATTGGGGATAGCCACAAGATCTCTGCACACTTTGCTTAGTTCTCAGAAGTAAATAATAAGTGCCATGTTCTTTCATTTCAGTTTAAAGAGTTAGCTGCTAAACCCTCGGTTATGCTTTCATATACTGTAAAGGCTAGTTTTAGACATAGAGATGTTAGCACAAAAACTGAAGGAAAGGAGATAGCTGCAAAATCTCAGCACACAATGCTTAGTTCTCAGAAGCAAATCCTACGTACCATGCTTTTTAACGTAGGTTTAAAGAGATAGCTGCTGTCCCCCCGGTTATGCTTTCCCATAGTGTAAATGCTAGTTTTAGAGATAGGCATATTAGCACAAAAACTGAAGGATAGGGGATAGCCACAAAATCTCTGCACACAATGCTTAGTTCTCAGAAGTAAATCATATGTGCCGTGTTGTTTCATTTTGTTTTAAAGACTTAGATTCTATACCCTCGCTTATGCTTTCCTATATAGTAAATGCTGGTTTTAGAGATAGGAATGTTAGCACAAAAACTGAAGGAAAGGAGATAGCTGCAAAATCTCTGCACACAATGCTCAGTTCTCAGAAGTAAATCATATGGGCCATGTACTTTCATTTAGGTTTAAAGAGGTAGCTGTTATACCCTCGGTTATGGATTCCCATATAATAAACCTAGTTGCAGAGATAGGAATGTTAGCACAACAACTTAAGGAGAGGAGATAGCTGCAAAATCTCTGCACACAATGCTTAGTTCTCAGAAGGAAATCATAGATGGCTTGTTGTTTCATTTTGGTATAAAGAGTTACCTGCTATAACCTCGGTTATGCATTCATATATAGAAAATGCTAGTTTTAGAGATAGGAGTGTTAGCACAAAAACTGAAGGAAAGGAGATAGCTGCAAAATCTTTGCACACCAACCTTAGTTGTCAGAAGCAAATCATATGTACCATACTTTTTAAGGTAGGTTTAAAGAGTTAGCTACTATACCCCGGTTATGATTTCCCATAGTTTAAATGCTAGTTTTAGAGATAGCCATATTATCACAAAAGGTGAAGGAAAGGAGATAGCTGCAAAATCTCTGCATAAAATGCTTAGTTCTCAGAAGTAAATCATACGTGCCATGTTGATCATTTAGGTTTAAAGAGGTAGCTCCTATAACCCGGGTTATGCTTTCCTGTTCTGTAAAGGCTAGTTTTAGAGATATGCATATTAGCCCTAAAACTGAAGGAAAGGAGATAGCTGCAAAATCTCTGCACACAATGCTTAGTTCTCAGAAGTAAATCATATGTGCCATGTTATTTCATTTAGGTTTAAAGAGGTAGCTGTTATACCCTCGGTTATGGATTCCCATAAATAAACGCTAGTTTCAGAGATAGGAATGTTAGCACAAAAACTGAAGGAAAGGAGATAGCTGCAAAATCTCTGCACACAAAGCTTACTTCTCAGAAGTAAATCATACGTACCATTCTTTTTCATGTAGGTTTAAAGAGTTAGCTACTATACCCCGGTTATGATTTCCCATAGTTTAAATGCTAGTTTTAGAGATAGCCATATTATCACAAAAAGTGAAGGAAAGGAGATAGCTGCAAAATCTCTGCACACAATGCTCAGTTCTCAGAAGTAAATCATATGGGCCATGTACTTTCATTTAGGTTTAAAGAGGTAGCTGTTATACCCTCGGTTATGGATTCCCATATAATAAACCTAGTTGCAGACATAGGAATGTTAGCACAACAACTTAAGGAGAGGAGATAGCTGCAAAATCTCTGCACACAATGCTTAGTTCTCAGAAGGAAATCATATGTACCATGCTTTTTCATGTAGGTTTAAAGAGTTAGCTGCTGTACCCCCGTTTATGCTTTCCCGTAGTGTAAATGCGAGTTTTAGAGATAGGCATATTAGCACAAAAACTGAACGAGAGGGGATAGCCACAAGATCTCTGCACACTTTGCTTAGTTCTCAGAAGTAAATAATAAGTGCCATTTAAGTTTAAAGAGTTAGCTGCTAAACCCTCGGTTATGCTTTCGTATACTGTAAAGGCTAGTTTTAGACATAGAGATGTTAGCACAAAAACGGAAGGAAAGGAGATAGCTGCAAAATCTCTGCACACAATGCTTAGTTTTCAGAAGTAAATCATATGTGCATGTTATTTCATTTAGGTTTAAAGAGGTAGCTGTTATACCCTCGGTTATGGATTCCCATAAATAAACGCTAGTTTCAGAGATAGGTATGTTAGCACAAAAACTGAAGGAGAGGAGATAGCTGCAAAATCTCTGCACACAATGCTTAGTTCTCAGTAGTAAATCATATGTGCCATGTTGTTTCATTTAGGTTTAAATAGTTAGCTGTTATACCCTCGGATATGGATTACTATATAATAAAAGCTAGTTTCATAGACAGGATGTTAGCACAAGAACTCAAGGAGAGGAGATAGCTGCAAAATCTCTGCACACAATGCTTAGTTCTCAGAAGGAATTCGTATGTACCATGCTTTTTCATGTAGGTTTAAAGAGTTAGCTGCTGTACCGCCTATAAGGCTTTCGCATAGTGTAAATGCGAGTTTTAGAGATAGGCATATTAGCACAAAAACTGAAGGATAGGGGATAGCCACAAAATCTCTGCACACAATGCTTAGTTCTCAGAAGTAAATCATATGTGCCGTGTTGTTTCATTTTGTTTTAAAGACTTAGATTCTGTACCCTCGCTTATGCTTTCCTATATAGTTAATGCTGGTTTTAGAGATAGGAATGTCAGCACAAAAACTGAAGGAAAGGAGATAGCTGCAAAATCTCTGCACACAATGCTCAGTTCTCAGAAGTAAATCATATGGGCCATGTACTTTCATTTAGGTTTAAAGAGGTAGCTGTTATACCCTCGGTTATGGATTCCCATATAATAAACCTAGTTGCAGAGATAGGAATGTTAGCACAACAACTTAAGGAGAGGAGATAGCTGCAAAATCTCTGCACACAATGCTTAGTTCTCAGAAGGGAATCATAGATGGCTTGTTGTTTCATTTTGGTTTAAAGAGTTACCTGCTATAACCTCGGTTATGCATTCATATATAGAAAATGCTAGTTTTAGAGATAGGAGTGTTAGCACAAAAACTGAAGGAAAGGAGATAGCTGCAAAATCTTTGCACACCAACCTTAGTTGTCAGAAGCAAATCATATGTACCATACTTTTAAAGGTAGTTTTAAAGAGTTAGCTACTATACCCCGGTTATGATTCCCATAGTTTAAATGCTAGTTTTAGAGATAGCCATATTATCACAAAAGGTGAAGGAAAGGAGATAGCTGCAAAATCTCTGCACGCATTGCTTACTTCCCTAAGGTAAAGCACATGTGACATCCTCTTTCAAGTAGGTTTAAAGAGTTAACTGCTATACCCTCGGTTATGCTTTCCAATATAGTAAATACTAGTTTTAGAGATAGGAATGTTATCACAAGAACTGAAGGAGAGGAGATAGCTGCCAAATCTCTGCAAGCAATGCTTAGTCCTCAGAAGTAATTCATGTGTGCCATGTTGTTTCATTTAGGTTTAAAGAATTACCTGCTATACCCTCAGTTATGCTTTTCTACCTAGGAAAAGCTAGTTTCAGAGATAGGAATGTTAGCACAAAAACTGAAGGAGATGAAATAGCTGCAAAATCTCTGCACACAATGCTTAGTTCTCAGAAGGAAATCATATGTACCATGCTTTTTCATGTAGGTTTAAAGAGTTAGCTGCTGTACCCCCGTTTATGCTTTCCCGTAGTGTAAATGCGAGTTTTAGAGATAGGCATATTAGCACAAAAACTGAACGAGAGGGGATAGCCACAAGATCTCTGCACACTTTGCTTAGTTCTCAGAAGTAAATAATAAGTGCCATTTAAGTTTAAAGAGTTAGCTGCTAAACCCTCGGTTATGCTTTCGTATACTGTAAAGGCTAGTTTTAGACATAGAGATGTTAGCACAAAAACGGAAGGAAAGGAGATAGCTGCAAAATCTCTGCACACAATGCTTAGTTTTCAGAAGTAAATCATATGTGCATGTTATTTCATTTAGGTTTAAAGAGGTAGCTGTTATACCCTCGGTTATGGATTCCCATAAATAAACGCTAGTTTCAGAGATAGGTATGTTAGCACAAAAACTGAAGGAGAGGAGATAGCTGCAAAATCTCTGCACACAATGCTTAGTTCTCAGAAGTAAATCATATGTGCCTTGTTGTTTCATTTAGGTTTAAATAGGTAGCTGTTATACCCTCGGATATGGATTACTATATAATAAAAGGTAGTTTCAGAGACAGGAATGTTAGCACAAGAACTCAAGGAGAGGAGATAGCTGCAAAATCTCTGCACACAATGCTTAGTTCTCAGAAGGAATTCGTATGTACCATGCTTTTTCATGTAGGTTTAAAGAGTTAGCTGCTGTACCGCCTTTTATGCTTTCGCATAGTGTAAATGCGAGTTTTAGAGATAGGCATATTAGCAAAAAAACTGAAGGATTGGGGATAGCCACAAGATCTCTGCACACTTTGCTTAGTTCTCAGAAGTAAATAATAAGTGCCATGTTCTTTCATTTCAGTTTAAAGAGTTAGCTGCTAAACCCTCGGTTATGCTTTCATATACTGTAAAGGCTAGTTTTAGACATAGAGATGTTAGCACAAAAACTGAAGGAAAGGAGATAGCTGCAAAATCTCAGCACACAATGCTTAGTTCTCAGAAGCAAATCCTACGTACCATGCTTTTTAACGTAGGTTTAAAGAGATAGCTGCTGTCCCCCCGGTTATGCTTTCCCATAGTGTAAATGCTAGTTTTAGAGATAGGCATATTAGCACAAAAACTGAAGGATAGGGGATAGCCACAAAATCTCTGCACACAATGCTTAGTTCTCAGAAGTAAATCATATGTGCCATGTTGTTTCATTTTGTTTTAAAGACTTAGATTCTATACCCTCGCTTATGCTTTCCTATATAGTAAATGCTGGTTTTAGAGATAGGAATGTTAGCACAAAAACTGAAGGAAAGGAGATAGCTGCAAAATCTCTGCACACAATGCTCAGTTCTCAGAAGTAAATCATATGGGCCATGTACTTTCATTTAGGTTTAAAGAGGTAGCTGTTATACCCTCGGTTATGGATTCCCATATAATAAACCTAGTTGCAGAGATAGGAATGTTAGCACAACAACTTAAGGAGAGGAGATAGCTGCAAAATCTCTGCACACAATGCTTAGTTCTCAGAAGGAAATCATAGATGGCTTGTTGTTTCATTTTGGTATAAAGAGTTACCTGCTATAACCTCGGTTATGCATTCATATATAGAAAATGCTAGTTTTAGAGATAGGAGTGTTAGCACAAAAACTGAAGGAAAGGAGATAGCTGCAAAATCTTTGCACACCAACCTTAGTTGTCAGAAGCAAATCATATGTACCATACTTTTTAAGGTAGGTTTAAAGAGTTAGCTACTATACCCCGGTTATGATTTCCCATAGTTTAAATGCTAGTTTTAGAGATAGCCATATTATCACAAAACGTGAAGGAAAGGAGATAGCTGCAAAATCTCTGCAAACATTGCTTAGTTCCCTAAAGTAAAGAACATGTAACATCCTCTTTCAAGCAGGTTTAAAGAGTTAGCAGCTATACCCTCGGTTAGGGTTTCCTACATAGAAAATACTAATTTTAAATATAGGAATGTTAGCACAAAAACTTAAAGAAAGGAGATATCTCCAAAATCTCTGCATACAATGCTTAGTTCTCAGAAGAAAATCATACGTGCAGTGGTCGTTTTTTAGTTTTCAAGAGTTAGCTGCTATATCCTCGCTTATGCTTTCCTATAAAGTAAAGGCTAGTTTTAGAGATAGGAATGTTAGCGCTAAAACTGAAGGAAAGGAGATAGCTGCAAACTCTCTGCACTCAATGCTTAGTTCCCAGAAGTAATTCATATGTGCCATGTTGTTTCATTTAGGTTTAAAGAGTTAGCTTCTATACCCCGGGTCATGCTTTCCTGTCCTGTAAATGCTAGTTTTAGAGATATGCATATTAGCACTATAACTGAAGTTAAGGAGATATCTGCAAAATCTCTGCACACAATGCTCAGTTCTCAGAAGTAAATCATATGGGCCATGTACTTTCATTTAGGTTTAAAGAGGTAGCTGTTATACCCTCGGTTATGGATTCCCATATAATAAACCTAGTTGCAGACATAGGAATGTTAGCACAACAACTTAAGGAGAGGAGATAGCTGCAAAATCTCTGCACACAATGCTTAGTTCTCAGAAGGAAATCATAGGTACCATGCTTTTTCATGTAGGTTTAAAGAGTTAGCTACTGTACCGCCGTTTATGCTTTCCCATAGTGTAAATGCTATTTTAGAGATAGGCATATTAGCACATAAACTGAAGGGTAGGGGATAGCCACAAAATCTCTGCCCACAATGCTTAGTTCTCAGACGTAATTCATATGTGCCATGTTGTTTCATTTAGTTTTAAAGACTTAGCTTCTATACCCTCGCTTATGCTTTCCTCTATAGTAAATGCTGGTTTTAGAGATAGGTATGTTAGCACAAAAACTGAAGGAAAGGAGATAGCTGCAAAATCTCCGAACACAATGCTTAGTTCTCAGAAGTAAATCATATGTGCCATATTGTTTCATGTAGGTTTAAATAGGTAGTTGTTATACCCCCGGTTATGGATTCCCATATATTAAACCTAGTTGCAGAGATAGGAATGTTAGCACAACAACTTAAAGAGAGGAGATAGCTGCAAAATCTCTGCACACAATGGTTAGTTCTCAGAAGTAAATCATATGTACCATGCTTTTTCATGTAGGTTTAAAGACTTAGCTGCTGTACCCCCGTTTATGCTTTCCCATAGTGTAAATGCGAGTTTTAGAGATAGGCATATTAGCACAAAAACTGAACGAGAGGGGATAGCCACAAGATCTCTGCACACTTTGCTTAGTTCTCAGAAGTAAATAATAAGTGCCATGTTCTTTCATTTAAGTTTAAAGAGTTAGCTGCTAAACCTTCGGTTATGCTTTCCTATATTGTAAAGACTAGTTTTAGACATAGGAATGTTAGCACAAAAAATGAAGGAAAGGAGATAGCTGCAAACTCTCAGCACACATTGCTTAGTTCTCAGAAGCAAATCATATGTACCATGCTTTTTAACGTAGGTTTAAAGAGTCAGCTGCTGTCCCCCCGGTTATGCTTTCCCATAGTGTAAATGCTAGTTTTAGAGATAGGCATATTAGCACAAATACTGAAGGACAGGGGATAGCCACAAAATCAATGCACAGAATGCTTAGTTCTCAGAAGGAAATCATATGTGCCATGTTGTTTCATTTAGTTTTAAAGACTAAGCTTCTTTACCCTCGCTTATGCTTTCCTATATAGTTAATGCTGGTTTTAGAGATAGGAATGTTAGCACAAAAACTGAAGGAAAGGAGATAGCTGTAAAATCTCTGCATACAATGCTTAGTTCTCAGAAGTAAATCATATGTGCCATGTTGTTTCATTTAGGTTTCAATAGGTAGCTGTTATACCCTCGGATATGGATTACTATATAATAAACGCTAGTTTCAGAGATAGGAATGTTAGCACAAGAACTCAAGGAGAGGAGATAGCTGCAAAATCTCTGCACACAATGCTTAGTTCTCAGAAGGAATTCGTATGTACCATGCTTTTTCATGTAGGTTTAAAGAGTTAGCTGCTGTACCGCCGTTTATGCTTTCCCATAGTGTAAATGCGAGTTTTAGAGATAGGCATATTAGCAAAAAAACTGAAGGATTGGGGATAGCCACAAGATCTCTGCACACTTTTCTTAGTTCTCAGAGGTAAATAATAAGTGCCATGTTCTTTCATTTAAGTTTAAAGAGTTAGCTGCTAAACCCTCGGTTATGCTTTCGTATACTGTAAAGGCTAGTTTTAGACATAGAGATGTTAGCACAAAAACTGAAGGAAAGGAGATAGCTGCAAAATCTCAGCACACAATGCTTAGTTCTCAGAAGCAAATCCTACGTACCATGCTTTTTAACGTAGGTTTAAAGAGATAGCTGCTGTCCCCCCGGTTATGCTTTCCCATAGTGTAAATGCTAGTTTTAGAGATAGGCATATTAGCACAAAAACTGAAGGATAGGGGATAGCCACAAAATCTCTGCACACAATGCTTAGTTCTCAGAAGTAAATCATATGTGCCGTGTTGTTTCATTTTGTTTTAAAGACTTAGCTTCTATACCCTCGCTTATGCTTTCCTATATAGTTAATGCTGGTTTTAGAGATAGGAATGTTAGCACAAAAACTGAAGGAAAGGAGATAGCTGCAAAATCTCTGCACACAATGCTCAGTTCTCAGAAGTAAATCATATGGGCCATGTACTTTCATTTAGGTTTAAAGAGGTAGCTGTTATACCCTCGGTTATGGATTCCCATATAATAAACCTAGTTGCAGAGATAGGAATGTTAGCACAACAACTTAAGGAGAGGAGATAGCTGCAAAATCTCTGCACACAATGCTTAGTTCTCAGAAGGAAATCATAGATGGCTTGTTGTTTCATTTTGGTTTAAAGAGTTACCTGCTATAACCTCGGTTATGCATTCATATATAGAAAATGCTAGTTTTAGAGATAGGAGTGTTAGCACAAAAACTGAAGGAAAGGAGATAGCTGCAAAATCTTTGCACACCAACCTTAGTTGTCAGAAGCAAATCATATGTACCATACTTTTTAAGGTAGGTTTAAAGAGTTAGCTACTATACCCCGGTTATGATTTCCCATAGTTTAAATGCTAGTTTTAGAGATAGCCATATTATCACAAAAGGTGAAGGAAAGGAGATAGCTGCAAAATCTCTGCATAAAATGCTTAGTTCTCAGAAGTAAATCATACGTGCCATGTTGATCATTTAGGTTTAAAGAGGTAGCTCCTATAACCCGGGTTATGCTTTCCTGTTCTGTAAAGGCTAGTTTTAGAGATATGCATATTAGCCCTAAAACTGAAGGAAAGGAGATAGCTGCAAAATCTCTGCACACAATGCTTAGTTCTCAGAAGTAAATCATATGTGCCATGTTATTTCATTTAGGTTTAAAGAGGTAGCTGTTATACCCTCGGTTATGGATTCCCATAAATAAACGCTAGTTTCAGAGATAGGAATGTTAGCACAAAAACTGAAGGAAAGGAGATAGCTGCAAAATCTCTGCACACAAAGCTTACTTCTCAGAAGTAAATCATACGTACCATTCTTTTTCATGTAGGTTTAAAGAGTTAGCTACTATACCCCGGTTATGATTTCCCATAGTTTAAATGCTAGTTTTAGAGATAGCCATATTATCACAAAAAGTGAAGGAAAGGAGATAGCTGCAAAATCTCTGCACACAATGCTCAGTTCTCAGAAGTAAATCATATGGGCCATGTACTTTCATTTAGGTTTAAAGAGGTAGCTGTTATACCCTCGGTTATGGATTCCCATATAATAAACCTAGTTGCAGACATAGGAATGTTAGCACAACAACTTAAGGAGAGGAGATAGCTGCAAAATCTCTGCACACAATGCTTAGTTCTCAGAAGGAAATCATATGTACCATGCTTTTTCATGTAGGTTTAAAGAGTTAGCTGCTGTACCCCCGTTTATGCTTTCCCGTAGTGTAAATGCGAGTTTTAGAGATAGGCATATTAGCACAAAAACTGAACGAGAGGGGATAGCCACAAGATCTCTGCACACTTTGCTTAGTTCTCAGAAGTAAATAATAAGTGCCATTTAAGTTTAAAGAGTTAGCTGCTAAACCCTCGGTTATGCTTTCGTATACTGTAAAGGCTAGTTTTAGACATAGAGATGTTAGCACAAAAACGGAAGGAAAGGAGATAGCTGCAAAATCTCTGCACACAATGCTTAGTTTTCAGAAGTAAATCATATGTGCATGTTATTTCATTTAGGTTTAAAGAGGTAGCTGTTATACCCTCGGTTATGGATTCCCATAAATAAACGCTAGTTTCAGAGATAGGTATGTTAGCACAAAAACTGAAGGAGAGGAGATAGCTGCAAAATCTCTGCACACAATGCTTAGTTCTCAGTAGTAAATCATATGTGCCATGTTGTTTCATTTAGGTTTAAATAGTTAGCTGTTATACCCTCGGATATGGATTACTATATAATAAAAGCTAGTTTCATAGACAGGATGTTAGCACAAGAACTCAAGGAGAGGAGATAGCTGCAAAATCTCTGCACACAATGCTTAGTTCTCAGAAGGAATTCGTATGTACCATGCTTTTTCATGTAGGTTTAAAGAGTTAGCTGCTGTACCGCCTATAAGGCTTTCGCATAGTGTAAATGCGAGTTTTAGAGATAGGCATATTAGCACAAAAACTGAAGGATAGGGGATAGCCACAAAATCTCTGCACACAATGCTTAGTTCTCAGAAGTAAATCATATGTGCCGTGTTGTTTCATTTTGTTTTAAAGACTTAGATTCTGTACCCTCGCTTATGCTTTCCTATATAGTTAATGCTGGTTTTAGAGATAGGAATGTCAGCACAAAAACTGAAGGAAAGGAGATAGCTGCAAAATCTCTGCACACAATGCTCAGTTCTCAGAAGTAAATCATATGGGCCATGTACTTTCATTTAGGTTTAAAGAGGTAGCTGTTATACCCTCGGTTATGGATTCCCATATAATAAACCTAGTTGCAGAGATAGGAATGTTAGCACAACAACTTAAGGAGAGGAGATAGCTGCAAAATCTCTGCACACAATGCTTAGTTCTCAGAAGGGAATCATAGATGGCTTGTTGTTTCATTTTGGTTTAAAGAGTTACCTGCTATAACCTCGGTTATGCATTCATATATAGAAAATGCTAGTTTTAGAGATAGGAGTGTTAGCACAAAAACTGAAGGAAAGGAGATAGCTGCAAAATCTTTGCACACCAACCTTAGTTGTCAGAAGCAAATCATATGTACCATACTTTTAAAGGTAGTTTTAAAGAGTTAGCTACTATACCCCGGTTATGATTCCCATAGTTTAAATGCTAGTTTTAGAGATAGCCATATTATCACAAAAGGTGAAGGAAAGGAGATAGCTGCAAAATCTCTGCACGCATTGCTTACTTCCCTAAGGTAAAGCACATGTGACATCCTCTTTCAAGTAGGTTTAAAGAGTTAACTGCTATACCCTCGGTTATGCTTTCCAATATAGTAAATACTAGTTTTAGAGATAGGAATGTTATCACAAGAACTGAAGGAGAGGAGATAGCTGCCAAATCTCTGCAAGCAATGCTTAGTCCTCAGAAGTAATTCATGTGTGCCATGTTGTTTCATTTAGGTTTAAAGAATTACCTGCTATACCCTCAGTTATGCTTTTCTACCTAGGAAAAGCTAGTTTCAGAGATAGGAATGTTAGCACAAAAACTGAAGGAGATGAAATAGCTGCAAAATCTCTGCACACAATGCTTAGTTCTCAGAAGCAAATCATATGTACCATGCTTTTTCATGTAGGTTTAAAGAGTTAGCTGCTGTACCCCCGTTTATGCTTTCCCGTAGTGTAAATGCGAGTTTTAGAGATAGGCATATTAGCACAAAAACTGAACGAGAGGGGATAGCCACAAGATCTCTGCACACTTTGCTTAGTTCTCAGAAGTAAATAATAAGTGCCATTTAAGTTTAAAGAGTTAGCTGCTAAACCCTCGGTTATGCTTTCGTATACTGTAAAGGCTAGTTTTAGACATAGAGATGTTAGCACAAAAACTGAAGGAAAGGAGATAGCTGCAAAATCTCAGCACACAATGCTTAGTTCTCAGAAGCAAATCCTACGTACCATGCTTTTTAACGTAGGTTTAAAGAGATAGCTGCTGTCCCCCCGGTTATGCTTTCCCATAGTGTAAATGCTAGTTTTAGAGATAGGCATATTAGCACAAAAACTGAAGGATAGGGGATAGCCGCAAAATCTCTGCACACAATGCTTAGTTCTCAGAAGTAAATCATATGTGCCGTGTTGTTTCATTTTGTTTTAAAGACTTAGATTCTATACCCTCGCTTATGCTTTCCTATATAGTAAATGCTGGTTTTAGAGATAGGAATGTTAGCACAAAAACTGAAGGAAAGGAGATAGCTGCAAAATCTCTGCACACAATGCTCAGTTCTCAGAAGTAAATCATATGGGCCATGTACTTTCATTTAGGTTTAAAGAGGTAGCTGTTATACCCTCGGTTATGGATTCCCATATAATAAACCTAGTTGCAGAGATAGGAATGTTAGCACAACAACTTAAGGAGAGGAGATAGCTGCAAAATCTCTGCACACAATGCTTAGTTCTCAGAAGGAAATCATAGATGGCTTGTTGTTTCATTTTGGTATAAAGAGTTACCTGCTATAACCTCGGTTATGCATTCATATATAGAAAATGCTAGTTTTAGAGATAGGAGTGTTAGCACAAAAACTGAAGGAAAGGAGATAGCTGCAAAATCTTTGCACACCAACCTTAGTTGTCAGAAGCAAATCATATGTACCATACTTTTTAAGGTAGGTTTAAAGAGTTAGCTACTATACCCCGGTTATGATTTCCCATAGTTTAAATGCTAGTTTTAGAGATAGCCATATTATCACAAAACGTGAAGGAAAGGAGATAGCTGCAAAATCTCTGCAAACATTGCTTAGTTCCCTAAAGTAAAGAACATGTAACATCCTCTTTCAAGCAGGTTTAAAGAGTTAGCAGCTATACCCTCGGTTAGGGTTTCCTACATAGAAAATACTAATTTTAAATATAGGAATGTTAGCACAAAAACTTAAAGAAAGGAGATATCTCCAAAATCTCTGCATACAATGCTTAGTTCTCAGAAGAAAATCATACGTGCAGTGGTCGTTTTTTAGTTTTCAAGAGTTAGCTGCTATATCCTCGCTTATGCTTTCCTATAAAGTAAAGGCTAGTTTTAGAGATAGGAATGTTAGCGCTAAAACTGAAGGAAAGGAGATAGCTGCAAACTCTCTGCACTCAATGCTTAGTTCCCAGAAGTAATTCATATGTGCCATGTTGTTTCATTTAGGTTTAAAGAGTTAGCTTCTATACCCCGGGTCATGCTTTCCTGTCCTGTAAATGCTAGTTTTAGAGATATGCATATTAGCACTATAACTGAAGTTAAGGAGATATCTGCAAAATCTCTGCACACAATGCTCAGTTCTCAGAAGTAAATCATATGGGCCATGTACTTTCATTTAGGTTTAAAGAGGTAGCTGTTATACCCTCGGTTATGGATTCCCATATAATAAACCTAGTTGCAGACATAGGAATGTTAGCACAACAACTTAAGGAGAGGAGATAGCTGCAAAATCTCTGCACACAATGCTTAGTTCTCAGAAGGAAATCATAGGTACCATGCTTTTTCATGTAGGTTTAAAGAGTTAGCTACTGTACCGCCGTTTATGCTTTCCCATAGTGTAAATGCTATTTTAGAGATAGGCATATTAGCACATAAACTGAAGGGTAGGGGATAGCCACAAAATCTCTGCCCACAATGCTTAGTTCTCAGACGTAATTCATATGTGCCATGTTGTTTCATTTAGTTTTAAAGACTTAGCTTCTATACCCTCGCTTATGCTTTCCTCTATAGTAAATGCTGGTTTTAGAGATAGGTATGTTAGCACAAAAACTGAAGGAAAGGAGATAGCTGCAAAATCTCCGAACACAATGCTTAGTTCTCAGAAGTAAATCATATGTGCCATATTGTTTCATGTAGGTTTAAATAGGTAGTTGTTATACCCCCGGTTATGGATTCCCATATATTAAACCTAGTTGCAGAGATAGGAATGTTAGCACAACAACTTAAAGAGAGGAGATAGCTGCAAAATCTCTGCACACAATGGTTAGTTCTCAGAAGTAAATCATATGTACCATGCTTTTTCATGTAGGTTTAAAGACTTAGCTGCTGTACCCCCGTTTATGCTTTCCCATAGTGTAAATGCGAGTTTTAGAGATAGGCATATTAGCACAAAAACTGAACGAGAGGGGATAGCCACAAGATCTCTGCACACTTTGCTTAGTTCTCAGAAGTAAATAATAAGTGCCATGTTCTTTCATTTAAGTTTAAAGAGTTAGCTGCTAAACCTTCGGTTATGCTTTCCTATATTGTAAAGACTAGTTTTAGACATAGGAATGTTAGCACAAAAAATGAAGGAAAGGAGATAGCTGCAAACTCTCAGCACACATTGCTTAGTTCTCAGAAGCAAATCATATGTACCATGCTTTTTAACGTAGGTTTAAAGAGTCAGCTGCTGTCCCCCCGGTTATGCTTTCCCATAGTGTAAATGCTAGTTTTAGAGATAGGCATATTAGCACAAATACTGAAGGATAGGGGATAGCCACAAAATCAATGCACAGAATGCTTAGTTCTCAGAAGGAAATCATATGTGCCATGTTGTTTCATTTAGTTTTAAAGACTAAGCTTCTTTACCCTCGCTTATGCTTTCCTATATAGTTAATGCTGGTTTTAGAGATAGGAATGTTAGCACAAAAACTGAAGGAAAGGAGATAGCTGTAAAATCTCTGCATACAATGCTTAGTTCTCAGAAGTAAATCATATGTGCCATGTTGTTTCATTTAGGTTTCAATAGGTAGCTGTTATACCCTCGGATATGGATTACTATATAATAAACGCTAGTTTCAGAGATAGGAATGTTAGCACAAGAACTCAAGGAGAGGAGATAGCTGCAAAATCTCTGCACACAATGCTTAGTTCTCAGAAGGAATTCGTATGTACCATGCTTTTTCATGTAGGTTTAAAGAGTTAGCTGCTGTACCGCCGTTTATGCTTTCCCATAGTGTAAATGCGAGTTTTAGAGATAGGCATATTAGCAAAAAACCTGAAGGATTGGGGATAGCCACAAGATCTCTGCACACTTTTCTTAGTTCTCAGAGGTAAATAATAAGTGCCATGTTCTTTCATTTAAGTTTAAAGAGTTAGCTGCTAAACCCTCGGTTATGCTTTCGTATACTGTAAAGGCTAGTTTTAGACATAGAGATGTTAGCACAAAAACGGAAGGAAAGGAGATAGCTGCAAAATCTCTGCACACAATGCTTAGTTTTCAGAAGTAAATCATATGTGCATGTTATTTCATTTAGGTTTAAAGAGGTAGCTGTTATACCCTCGGTTATGGATTCCCATAAATAAACGCTAGTTTCAGAGATAGGTATGTTAGCACAAAAACTGAAGGAGAGGAGATAGCTGCAAAATCTCTGCACACAATGCTTAGTTCTCAGTAGTAAATCATATGTGCCATGTTGTTTCATTTAGGTTTAAATAGTTAGCTGTTATACCCTCGGATATGGATTACTATATAATAAAAGCTAGTTTCATAGACAGGATGTTAGCACAAGAACTCAAGGAGAGGAGATAGCTGCAAAATCTCTGCACACAATGCTTAGTTCTCAGAAGGAATTCGTATGTACCATGCTTTTTCATGTAGGTTTAAAGAGTTAGCTGCTGTACCGCCTATAAGGCTTTCGCATAGTGTAAATGCGAGTTTTAGAGATAGGCATATTAGCACAAAAACTGAAGGATAGGGGATAGCCACAAAATCTCTGCACACAATGCTTAGTTCTCAGAAGTAAATCATATGTGCCGTGTTGTTTCATTTTGTTTTAAAGACTTAGATTCTGTACCCTCGCTTATGCTTTCCTATATAGTTAATGCTGGTTTTAGAGATAGGAATGTCAGCACAAAAACTGAAGGAAAGGAGATAGCTGCAAAATCTCTGCACACAATGCTCAGTTCTCAGAAGTAAATCATATGGGCCATGTACTTTCATTTAGGTTTAAAGAGGTAGCTGTTATACCCTCGGTTATGGATTCCCATATAATAAACCTAGTTGCAGAGATAGGAATGTTAGCACAACAACTTAAGGAGAGGAGATAGCTGCAAAATCTCTGCACACAATGCTTAGCTCTCAGAAGGGAATCATAGATGGCTTGTTGTTTCATTTTGGTTTAAAGAGTTACCTGCTATAACCTCGGTTATGCATTCATATATAGAAAATGCTAGTTTTAGAGATAGGAGTGTTAGCACAAAAACTGAAGGAAAGGAGATAGCTGCAAAATCTTTGCACACCAACCTTAGTTGTCAGAAGCAAATCATATGTACCATACTTTTAAAGGTAGTTTTAAAGAGTTAGCTACTATACCCCGGTTATGATTCCCATAGTTTAAATGCTAGTTTTAGAGATAGCCATATTATCACAAAAGGTGAAGGAAAGGAGATAGCTGCAAAATCTCTGCACGCATTGCTTACTTCCCTAAGGTAAAGCACATGTGACATCCTCTTTCAAGTAGGTTTAAAGAGTTAACTGCTATACCCTCGGTTATGCTTTCCAATATAGTAAATACTAGTTTTAGAGATAGGAATGTTATCACAAGAACTGAAGGAGAGGAGATAGCTGCCAAATCTCTGCAAGCAATGCTTAGTCCTCAGAAGTAATTCATGTGTGCCATGTTGTTTCATTTAGGTTTAAAGAATTACCTGCTATACCCTCAGTTATGCTTTTCTACCTAGGAAAAGCTAGTTTCAGAGATAGGAATGTTAGCACAAAAACTGAAGGAGATGAAATAGCTGCAAAATCTCTGCACACAATGCTTAGTTCTCAGAAGGAAATCATATGTACCATGCTTTTTCATGTAGGTTTAAAGAGTTAGCTGCTGTACCCCCGTTTATGCTTTCCCGTAGTGTAAATGCGAGTTTTAGAGATAGGCATATTAGCACAAAAACTGAACGAGAGGGGATAGCCACAAGATCTCTGCACACTTTGCTTAGTTCTCAGAAGTAAATAATAAGTGCCATTTAAGTTTAAAGAGTTAGCTGCTAAACCCTCGGTTATGCTTTCGTATACTGTAAAGGCTAGTTTTAGACATAGAGATGTTAGCACAAAAACGGAAGGAAAGGAGATAGCTGCAAAATCTCTGCACACAATGCTTAGTTTTCAGAAGTAAATCATATGTGCATGTTATTTCATTTAGGTTTAAAGAGGTAGCTGTTATACCCTCGGTTATGGATTCCCATAAATAAACGCTAGTTTCAGAGATAGGTATGTTAGCACAAAAACTGAAGGAGAGGAGATAGCTGCAAAATCTCTGCACACAATGCTTAGTTCTCAGAAGTAAATCATATGTGCCTTGTTGTTTCATTTAGGTTTAAATAGGTAGCTGTTATACCCTCGGATATGGATTACTATATAATAAAAGGTAGTTTCAGAGACAGGAATGTTAGCACAAGAACTCAAGGAGAGGAGATAGCTGCAAAATCTCTGCACACAATGCTTAGTTCTCAGAAGGAATTCGTATGTACCATGCTTTTTCATGTAGGTTTAAAGAGTTAGCTGCTGTACCGCCTTTTATGCTTTCGTATAGTGTAAATGCGAGTTTTAGAGATAGGCATATTAGCAAAAAACCTGAAGGATTGGGGATAGCCACAAGATCTCTGCACACTTTGCTTAGTTCTCAGAAGTAAATAATAAGTGCCATGTTCTTTCATTTCAGTTTAAAGAGTTAGCTGCTAAACCCTCGGTTATGCTTTCATATACTGTAAAGGCTAGTTTTAGACATAGAGATGTTAGCACAAAAACTGAAGGAAAGGAGATAGCTGCAAAATCTCAGCACACAATGCTTAGTTCTCAGAAGCAAATCCTACGTACCATGCTTTTTAACGTAGGTTTAAAGAGATAGCTGCTGTCCCCCCGGTTATGCTTTCCCATAGTGTAAATGCTAGTTTTAGAGATAGGCATATTAGCACAAAAACTGAAGGATAGGGGATAGCCACAAAATCTCTGCACACAATGCTTAGTTCTCAGAAGTAAATCATATGTGCCGTGTTGTTTCATTTTGTTTTAAAGACTTAGATTCTATACCCTCGCTTATGCTTTCCTATATAGTAAATGCTGGTTTTAGAGATAGGAATGTTAGCACAAAAACTGAAGGAAAGGAGATAGCTGCAAAATCTCTGCACACAATGCTCAGTTCTCAGAAGTAAATCATATGGGCCATGTACTTTCATTTAGGTTTAAAGAGGTAGCTGTTATACCCTCGGTTATGGATTCCCATATAATAAACCTAGTTGCAGAGATAGGAATGTTAGCACAACAACTTAAGGAGAGGAGATAGCTGCAAAATCTCTGCACACAATGCTTAGTTCTCAGAAGGAAATCATAGATGGCTTGTTGTTTCATTTTGGTATAAAGAGTTACCTGCTATAACCTCGGTTATGCATTCATATATAGAAAATGCTAGTTTTAGAGATAGGAGTGTTAGCACAAAAACTGAAGGAAAGGAGATAGCTGCAAAATCTTTGCACACCAACCTTAGTTGTCAGAAGCAAATCATATGTACCATACTTTTTAAGGTAGGTTTAAAGAGTTAGCTACTATACCCCGGTTATGATTTCCCATAGTTTAAATGCTAGTTTTAGAGATAGCCATATTATCACAAAACGTGAAGGAAAGGAGATAGCTGCAAAATCTCTGCAAACATATTTGCTTAGTTCCCTAAAGTAAAGAACATGTAACATCCTCTTTCAAGCAGGTTTAAAGAGTTAGCAGCTATACCCTCGGTTAGGGTTTCCTACATAGAAAATACTAATTTTAAATATAGGAATGTTAGCACAAAAACTTAAAGAAAGGAGATATCTCCAAAATCTCTGCACACAATGCTTAGTTCTCAGAAGAAAATCATACGTGCAGTGGTCGTTTTTTAGTTTTCAAGAGTTAGCTGCTATATCCTCGCTTATGCTTTCCTATAAAGTAAAGGCTAGTTTTAGAGATAGGAATGTTAGCGCTAAAACTGAAGGAAAGGAGATAGCTGCAAACTCTCTGCACTCAATGCTTAGTTCCCAGAAGTAATTCATATGTGCCATGTTGTTTCATTTAGGTTTAAAGAGTTAGCTTCTATACCCCGGGTCATGCTTTCCTGTCCTGTAAATGCTAGTTTTAGAGATATGCATATTAGCACTATAACTGAAGTTAAGGAGATATCTGCAAAATCTCTGCACACAATGCTCAGTTCTCAGAAGTAAATCATATGGGCCATGTACTTTCATTTAGGTTTAAAGAGGTAGCTGTTATACCCTCGGTTATGGATTCCCATATAATAAACCTAGTTGCAGACATAGGAATGTTAGCACAACAACTTAAGGAGAGGAGATAGCTGCAAAATCTCTGCACACAATGCTTAGTTCTCAGAAGGAAATCATATGTACCATGCTTTTTCATGTAGGTTTAAAGAGTTAGCTACTGTACCGCCGTTTATGCTTTCCCATAGTGTAAATGCTATTTTAGAGATAGGCATATTAGCACATAAACTGAAGGGTAGGGGATAGCCACAAAATCTCTGCCCACAATGCTTAGTTCTCAGACGTAATTCATATGTGCCATGTTGTTTCATTTAGTTTTAAAGACTTAGCTTCTATACCCTCGCTTATGCTTTCCTCTATAGTAAATGCTGGTTTTAGAGATAGGTATGTTAGCACAAAAACTGAAGGAAAGGAGATAGCTGCAAAATCTCCGAACACAATGCTTAGTTCTCAGAAGTAAATCATATGTGCCATATTGTTTCATGTAGGTTTAAATAGGTAGTTGTTATACCCCCGGTTATGGATTCCCATATATTAAACCTAGTTGCAGAGATAGGAATGTTAGCACAACAACTTAAAGAGAGGAGATAGCTGCAAAATCTCTGCACACAATGGTTAGTTCTCAGAAGTAAATCATATGTACCATGCTTTTTCATGTAGGTTTAAAGACTTAGCTGCTGTACCCCCGTTTATGCTTTCCCATAGTGTAAATGCGAGTTTTAGAGATAGGCATATTAGCACAAAAACTGAACGAGAGGGGATAGCCACAAGATCTCTGCACACTTTGCTTAGTTCTCAGAAGTAAATAATAAGTGCCATGTTCTTTCATTTAAGTTTAAAGAGTTAGCTGCTAAACCTTCGGTTATGCTTTCCTATATTGTAAAGACTAGTTTTAGACATAGGAATGTTAGCACAAAAAATGAAGGAAAGGAGATAGCTGCAAACTCTCAGCACACATTGCTTAGTTCTCAGACGCAAATCATATGTACCATGCTTTTTAACGTAGGTTTAAAGAGTCAGCTGCTGTCCCCCCGGTTATGCTTTCCCATAGTGTAAATGCTAGTTTTAGAGATAGGCATATTAGCACAAATACTGAAGGATAGGGGATAGCCACAAAATCAATGCACAGAATGCTTAGTTCTCAGAAGGAAATCATATGTGCCATGTTGTTTCATTTAGTTTTAAAGACTAAGCTTCTTTACCCTCGCTTATGCTTTCCTATATAGTTAATGCTGGTTTTAGAGATAGGAATGTTAGCACAAAAACTGAAGGAAAGGAGATAGCTGTAAAATCTCTGCATACAATGCTTAGTTCTCAGAAGTAAATCATATGTGCCATGTTGTTTCATTTAGGTTTCAATAGGTAGCTGTTATACCCTCGGATATGGATTACTATATAATAAACGCTAGTTTCAGAGATAGGAATGTTAGCACAAGAACTCAAGGAGAGGAGATAGCTGCAAAATCTCTGCACACAATGCTTAGTTCTCAGAAGGAATTCGTATGTACCATGCTTTTTCATGTAGGTTTAAAGAGTTAGCTGCTGTACCGCCGTTTATGCTTTCCCATAGTGTAAATGCGAGTTTTAGAGATAGGCATATTAGCAAAAAAACTGAAGGATTGGGGATAGCCACAAGATCTCTGCACACTTTTCTTAGTTCTCAGAGGTAAATAATAAGTGCCATGTTCTTTCATTTAAGTTTAAAGAGTTAGCTGCTAAACCCTCGGTTATGCTTTCGTATACTGTAAAGGCTAGTTTTAGACATAGAGATGTTAGCACAAAAACTGAAGGAAAGGAGATAGCTGCAAAATCTCAGCACACAATGCTTAGTTCTCAGAAGCAAATCCTATGTACCATGCTTTTTAACGTAGGTTTAAAGAGATAGCTGCTGTCCCCCCGGTTATGCTTTCCCATAGTGTAAATGCTAGTTTTAGAGATAGGCATATTAGCACAAAAACTGAAGGATAGGGGATAGCCACAAAATCTCTGCACACAATGCTTAGTTCTCAGAAGTAAATCATATGTGCCGTGTTGTTTCATTTTGTTTTAAAGACTTAGCTTCTATACCCTCGCTTATGCTTTCCTATATAGTTAATGCTGGTTTTAGAGATAGGAATGTTAGCACAAAAACTGAAGGAAAGGAGATAGCTGCAAAATCTCTGCACACAATGCTCAGTTCTCAGAAGTAAATCATATGGGCCATGTACTTTCATTTAGGTTTAAAGAGGTAGCTGTTATACCCTCGGTTATGGATTCCCATATAATAAACCTAGTTGCAGAGATAGGAATGTTAGCACAACAACTTAAGGAGAGGAGATAGCTGCAAAATCTCTGCACACAATGCTTAGTTCTCAGAAGGAAATCATAGATGGCTTGTTGTTTCATTTTGGTTTAAAGAGTTACCTGCTATAACCTCGGTTATGCATTCATATATAGAAAATGCTAGTTTTAGAGATAGGAGTGTTAGCACAAAAACTGAAGGAAAGGAGATAGCTGCAAAATCTTTGCACACCAACCTTAGTTGTCAGAAGCAAATCATATGTACCATACTTTTTAAGGTAGGTTTAAAGAGTTAGCTACTATACCCCGGTTATGATTTCCCATAGTTTAAATGCTAGTTTTAGAGATAGCCATATTATCACAAAAGGTGAAGGAAAGGAGATAGCTGCAAAATCTCTGCATAAAATGCTTAGTTCTCAGAAGTAAATCATACGTGCCATGTTGATCATTTAGGTTTAAAGAGGTAGCTCCTATAACCCGGGTTATGCTTTCCTGTTCTGTAAAGGCTAGTTTTAGAGATATGCATATTAGCCCTAAAACTGAAGGAAAGGAGATAGCTGCAAAATCTCTGCACACAATGCTTAGTTCTCAGAAGTAAATCATATGTGCCATGTTATTTCATTTAGGTTTAAAGAGGTAGCTGTTATACCCTCGGTTATGGATTCCCATAAATAAACGCTAGTTTCAGAGATAGGAATGTTAGCACAAAAACTGAAGGAAAGGAGATAGCTGCAAAATCTCTGCACACAAAGCTTACTTCTCAGAAGTAAATCATACGTACCATTCTTTTTCATGTAGGTTTAAAGAGTTAGCTACTATACCCCGGTTATGATTTCCCATAGTTTAAATGCTAGTTTTAGAGATAGCCATATTATCACAAAAAGTGAAGGAAAGGAGATAGCTGCAAAATCTCTGCACACAATGCTCAGTTCTCAGAAGTAAATCATATGGGCCATGTACTTTCATTTAGGTTTAAAGAGGTAGCTGTTATACCCTCGGTTATGGATTCCCATATAATAAACCTAGTTGCAGACATAGGAATGTTAGCACAACAACTTAAGGAGAGGAGATAGCTGCAAAATCTCTGCACACAATGCTTAGTTCTCAGAAGGAAATCATATGTACCATGCTTTTTCATGTAGGTTTAAAGAGTTAGCTGCTGTACCCCCGTTTATGCTTTCCCGTAGTGTAAATGCGAGTTTTAGAGATAGGCATATTAGCACAAAAACTGAACGAGAGGGGATAGCCACAAGATCTCTGCACACTTTGCTTAGTTCTCAGAAGTAAATAATAAGTGCCATTTAAGTTTAAAGAGTTAGCTGCTAAACCCTCGGTTATGCTTTCGTATACTGTAAAGGCTAGTTTTAGACATAGAGATGTTAGCACAAAAACGGAAGGAAAGGAGATAGCTGCAAAATCTCTGCACACAATGCTTAGTTTTCAGAAGTAAATCATATGTGCATGTTATTTCATTTAGGTTTAAAGAGGTAGCTGTTATACCCTCGGTTATGGATTCCCATAAATAAACGCTAGTTTCAGAGATAGGTATGTTAGCACAAAAACTGAAGGAGAGGAGATAGCTGCAAAATCTCTGCACACAATGCTTAGTTCTCAGTAGTAAATCATATGTGCCATGTTGTTTCATTTAGGTTTAAATAGTTAGCTGTTATACCCTCGGATATGGATTACTATATAATAAAAGCTAGTTTCATAGACAGGATGTTAGCACAAGAACTCAAGGAGAGGAGATAGCTGCAAAATCTCTGCACACAATGCTTAGTTCTCAGAAGGAATTCGTATGTACCATGCTTTTTCATGTAGGTTTAAAGAGTTAGCTGCTGTACCGCCTATAAGGCTTTCGCATAGTGTAAATGCGAGTTTTAGAGATAGGCATATTAGCACAAAAACTGAAGGATAGGGGATAGCCACAAAATCTCTGCACACAATGCTTAGTTCTCAGAAGTAAATCATATGTGCCGTGTTGTTTCATTTTGTTTTAAAGACTTAGATTCTGTACCCTCGCTTATGCTTTCCTATATAGTTAATGCTGGTTTTAGAGATAGGAATGTCAGCACAAAAACTGAAGGAAAGGAGATAGCTGCAAAATCTCTGCACACAATGCTCAGTTCTCAGAAGTAAATCATATGGGCCATGTACTTTCATTTAGGTTTAAAGAGGTAGCTGTTATACCCTCGGTTATGGATTCCCATATAATAAACCTAGTTGCAGAGATAGGAATGTTAGCACAACAACTTAAGGAGAGGAGATAGCTGCAAAATCTCTGCACACAATGCTTAGTTCTCAGAAGGGAATCATAGATGGCTTGTTGTTTCATTTTGGTTTAAAGAGTTACCTGCTATAACCTCGGTTATGCATTCATATATAGAAAATGCTAGTTTTAGAGATAGGAGTGTTAGCACAAAAACTGAAGGAAAGGAGATAGCTGCAAAATCTTTGCACACCAACCTTAGTTGTCAGAAGCAAATCATATGTACCATACTTTTAAAGGTAGTTTTAAAGAGTTAGCTACTATACCCCGGTTATGATTCCCATAGTTTAAATGCTAGTTTTAGAGATAGCCATATTATCACAAAAGGTGAAGGAAAGGAGATAGCTGCAAAATCTCTGCACGCATTGCTTACTTCCCTAAGGTAAAGCACATGTGACATCCTCTTTCAAGTAGGTTTAAAGAGTTAACTGCTATACCCTCGGTTATGCTTTCCAATATAGTAAATACTAGTTTTAGAGATAGGAATGTTATCACAAGAACTGAAGGAGAGGAGATAGCTGCCAAATCTCTGCAAGCAATGCTTAGTCCTCAGAAGTAATTCATGTGTGCCATGTTGTTTCATTTAGGTTTAAAGAATTACCTGCTATACCCTCAGTTATGCTTTTCTACCTAGGAAAAGCTAGTTTCAGAGATAGGAATGTTAGCACAAAAACTGAAGGAGATGAAATAGCTGCAAAATCTCTGCACACAATGCTTAGTTCTCAGAAGGAAATCATATGTACCATGCTTTTTCATGTAGGTTTAAAGAGTTAGCTGCTGTACCCCCGTTTATGCTTTCCCGTAGTGTAAATGCGAGTTTTAGAGATAGGCATATTAGCACAAAAACTGAACGAGAGGGGATAGCCACAAGATCTCTGCACACTTTGCTTAGTTCTCAGAAGTAAATAATAAGTGCCATTTAAGTTTAAAGAGTTAGCTGCTAAACCCTCGGTTATGCTTTCGTATACTGTAAAGGCTAGTTTTAGACATAGAGATGTTAGCACAAAAACGGAAGGAAAGGAGATAGCTGCAAAATCTCTGCACACAATGCTTAGTTTTCAGAAGTAAATCATATGTGCATGTTATTTCATTTAGGTTTAAAGAGGTAGCTGTTATACCCTCGGTTATGGATTCCCATAAATAAACGCTAGTTTCAGAGATAGGTATGTTAGCACAAAAACTGAAGGAGAGGAGATAGCTGCAAAATCTCTGCACACAATGCTTAGTTCTCAGAAGTAAATCATATGTGCCTTGTTGTTTCATTTAGGTTTAAATAGGTAGCTGTTATACCCTCGGATATGGATTACTATATAATAAAAGGTAGTTTCAGAGACAGGAATGTTAGCACAAGAACTCAAGGAGAGGAGATAGCTGCAAAATCTCTGCACACAATGCTTAGTTCTCAGAAGGAATTCGTATGTACCATGCTTTTTCATGTAGGTTTAAAGAGTTAGCTGCTGTACCGCCTTTTATGCTTTCGTATAGTGTAAATGCGAGTTTTAGAGATAGGCATATTAGCAAAAAACCTGAAGGATTGGGGATAGCCACAAGATCTCTGCACACTTTGCTTAGTTCTCAGAAGTAAATAATAAGTGCCATGTTCTTTCATTTCAGTTTAAAGAGTTAGCTGCTAAACCCTCGGTTATGCTTTCATATACTGTAAAGGCTAGTTTTAGACATAGAGATGTTAGCACAAAAACTGAAGGAAAGGAGATAGCTGCAAAATCTCAGCACACAATGCTTAGTTCTCAGAAGCAAATCCTACGTACCATGCTTTTTAACGTAGGTTTAAAGAGATAGCTGCTGTCCCCCCGGTTATGCTTTCCCATAGTGTAAATGCTAGTTTTAGAGATAGGCATATTAGCACAAAAACTGAAGGATAGGGGATAGCCACAAAATCTCTGCACACAATGCTTAGTTCTCAGAAGTAAATCATATGTGCCGTGTTGTTTCATTTTGTTTTAAAGACTTAGATTCTATACCCTCGCTTATGCTTTCCTATATAGTAAATGCTGGTTTTAGAGATAGGAATGTTAGCACAAAAACTGAAGGAAAGGAGATAGCTGCAAAATCTCTGCACACAATGCTCAGTTCTCAGAAGTAAATCATATGGGCCATGTACTTTCATTTAGGTTTAAAGAGGTAGCTGTTATACCCTCGGTTATGGATTCCCATATAATAAACCTAGTTGCAGAGATAGGAATGTTAGCACAACAACTTAAGGAGAGGAGATAGCTGCAAAATCTCTGCACACAATGCTTAGTTCTCAGAAGGAAATCATAGATGGCTTGTTGTTTCATTTTGGTATAAAGAGTTACCTGCTATAACCTCGGTTATGCATTCATATATAGAAAATGCTAGTTTTAGAGATAGGAGTGTTAGCACAAAAACTGAAGGAAAGGAGATAGCTGCAAAATCTTTGCACACCAACCTTAGTTGTCAGAAGCAAATCATATGTACCATACTTTTTAAGGTAGGTTTAAAGAGTTAGCTACTATACCCCGGTTATGATTTCCCATAGTTTAAATGCTAGTTTTAGAGATAGCCATATTATCACAAAACGTGAAGGAAAGGAGATAGCTGCAAAATCTCTGCAAACATATTTGCTTAGTTCCCTAAAGTAAAGAACATGTAACATCCTCTTTCAAGCAGGTTTAAAGAGTTAGCAGCTATACCCTCGGTTAGGGTTTCCTACATAGAAAATACTAATTTTAAATATAGGAATGTTAGCACAAAAACTTAAAGAAAGGAGATATCTCCAAAATCTCTGCACACAATGCTTAGTTCTCAGAAGAAAATCATACGTGCAGTGGTCGTTTATTAGTTTTCAAGAGTTAGCTGCTATATCCTCGCTTATGCTTTCCTATAAAGTAAAGGCTAGTTTTAGAGATAGGAATGTTAGCGCTAAAACTGAAGGAAAGGAGATAGCTGCAAACTCTCTGCACTCAATGCTTAGTTCCCAGAAGTAATTCATATGTGCCATGTTGTTTCATTTAGGTTTAAAGAGTTAGCTTCTATACCCCGGGTCATGCTTTCCTGTCCTGTAAATGCTAGTTTTAGAGATATGCATATTAGCACTATAACTGAAGTTAAGGAGATATCTGCAAAATCTCTGCACACAATGCTCAGTTCTCAGAAGTAAATCATATGGGCCATGTACTTTCATTTAGGTTTAAAGAGGTAGCTGTTATACCCTCGGTTATGGATTCCCATATAATAAACCTAGTTGCAGACATAGGAATGTTAGCACAACAACTTAAGGAGAGGAGATAGCTGCAAAATCTCTGCACACAATGCTTAGTTCTCAGAAGGAAATCATATGTACCATGCTTTTTCATGTAGGTTTAAAGAGTTAGCTACTGTACCGCCGTTTATGCTTTCCCATAGTGTAAATGCTATTTTAGAGATAGGCATATTAGCACATAAACTGAAGGGTAGGGGATAGCCACAAAATCTCTGCCCACAATGCTTAGTTCTCAGACGTAATTCATATGTGCCATGTTGTTTCATTTAGTTTTAAAGACTTAGCTTCTATACCCTCGCTTATGCTTTCCTCTATAGTAAATGCTGGTTTTAGAGATAGGTATGTTAGCACAAAAACTGAAGGAAAGGAGATAGCTGCAAAATCTCCGAACACAATGCTTAGTTCTCAGAAGTAAATCATATGTGCCATATTGTTTCATGTAGGTTTAAATAGGTAGTTGTTATACCCCCGGTTATGGATTCCCATATATTAAACCTAGTTGCAGAGATAGGAATGTTAGCACAACAACTTAAAGAGAGGAGATAGCTGCAAAATCTCTGCACACAATGGTTAGTTCTCAGAAGTAAATCATATGTACCATGCTTTTTCATGTAGGTTTAAAGATTTAGCTGCTGTACGCCCGTTTATGCTTTCCCATAGTGTAAATGCGAGTTTTAGAGATAGGCATATTAGCACAAAAACTGAACGAGAGGGGATAGCCACAAGATCTCTGCACACTTTGCTTAGTTCTCAGAAGTAAATAATAAGTGCCATTTAAGTTTAAAGAGTTAGCTGCTAAACCCTCGGTTATGCTTTCGTATACTGTAAAGGCTAGTTTTAGACATAGAGATGTTAGCACAAAAACGGAAGGAAAGGAGATAGCTGCAAAATCTCTGCACACAATGCTTAGTTTTCAGAAGTAAATCATATGTGCATGTTATTTCATTTAGGTTTAAAGAGGTAGCTGTTATACCCTCGGTTATGGATTCCCATAAATAAACGCTAGTTTCAGAGATAGGTATGTTAGCACAAAAACTGAAGGAGAGGAGATAGCTGCAAAATCTCTGCACACAATGCTTAGTTCTCAGTAGTAAATCATATGTGCCATGTTGTTTCATTTAGGTTTAAATAGTTAGCTGTTATACCCTCGGATATGGATTACTATATAATAAAAGCTAGTTTCATAGACAGGATGTTAGCACAAGAACTCAAGGAGAGGAGATAGCTGCAAAATCTCTGCACACAATGCTTAGTTCTCAGAAGGAATTCGTATGTACCATGCTTTTTCATGTAGGTTTAAAGAGTTAGCTGCTGTACCGCCTATAAGGCTTTCGCATAGTGTAAATGCGAGTTTTAGAGATAGGCATATTAGCACAAAAACTGAAGGATAGGGGATAGCCACAAAATCTCTGCACACAATGCTTAGTTCTCAGAAGTAAATCATATGTGCCGTGTTGTTTCATTTTGTTTTAAAGACTTAGATTCTGTACCCTCGCTTATGCTTTCCTATATAGTTAATGCTGGTTTTAGAGATAGGAATGTCAGCACAAAAACTGAAGGAAAGGAGATAGCTGCAAAATCTCTGCACACAATGCTCAGTTCTCAGAAGTAAATCATATGGGCCATGTACTTTCATTTAGGTTTAAAGAGGTAGCTGTTATACCCTCGGTTATGGATTCCCATATAATAAACCTAGTTGCAGAGATAGGAATGTTAGCACAACAACTTAAGGAGAGGAGATAGCTGCAAAATCTCTGCACACAATGCTTAGTTCTCAGAAGGGAATCATAGATGGCTTGTTGTTTCATTTTGGTTTAAAGAGTTACCTGCTATAACCTCGGTTATGCATTCATATATAGAAAATGCTAGTTTTAGAGATAGGAGTGTTAGCACAAAAACTGAAGGAAAGGAGATAGCTGCAAAATCTTTGCACACCAACCTTAGTTGTCAGAAGCAAATCATATGTACCATACTTTTAAAGGTAGTTTTAAAGAGTTAGCTACTATACCCCGGTTATGATTCCCATAGTTTAAATGCTAGTTTTAGAGATAGCCATATTATCACAAAAGGTGAAGGAAAGGAGATAGCTGCAAAATCTCTGCACGCATTGCTTACTTCCCTAAGGTAAAGCACATGTGACATCCTCTTTCAAGTAGGTTTAAAGAGTTAACTGCTATACCCTCGGTTATGCTTTCCAATATAGTAAATACTAGTTTTAGAGATAGGAATGTTATCACAAGAACTGAAGGAGAGGAGATAGCTGCCAAATCTCTGCAAGCAATGCTTAGTCCTCAGAAGTAATTCATGTGTGCCATGTTGTTTCATTTAGGTTTAAAGAATTACCTGCTATACCCTCAGTTATGCTTTTCTACCTAGGAAAAGCTAGTTTCAGAGATAGGAATGTTAGCACAAAAACTGAAGGAGATGAAATAGCTGCAAAATCTCTGCACACAATGCTTAGTTCTCAGAAGGAAATCATATGTACCATGCTTTTTCATGTAGGTTTAAAGAGTTAGCTGCTGTACCCCCGTTTATGCTTTCCCGTAGTGTAAATGCGAGTTTTAGAGATAGGCATATTAGCACAAAAACTGAACGAGAGGGGATAGCCACAAGATCTCTGCACACTTTGCTTAGTTCTCAGAAGTAAATAATAAGTGCCATTTAAGTTTAAAGAGTTAGCTGCTAAACCCTCGGTTATGCTTTCGTATACTGTAAAGGCTAGTTTTAGACATAGAGATGTTAGCACAAAAACGGAAGGAAAGGAGATAGCTGCAAAATCTCTGCACACAATGCTTAGTTTTCAGAAGTAAATCATATGTGCATGTTATTTCATTTAGGTTTAAAGAGGTAGCTGTTATACCCTCGGTTATGGATTCCCATAAATAAACGCTAGTTTCAGAGATAGGTATGTTAGCACAAAAACTGAAGGAGAGGAGATAGCTGCAAAATCTCTGCACACAATGCTTAGTTCTCAGAAGTAAATCATATGTGCCTTGTTGTTTCATTTAGGTTTAAATAGGTAGCTGTTATACCCTCGGATATGGATTACTATATAATAAAAGGTAGTTTCAGAGACAGGAATGTTAGCACAAGAACTCAAGGAGAGGAGATAGCTGCAAAATCTCTGCACACAATGCTTAGTTCTCAGAAGGAATTCGTATGTACCATGCTTTTTCATGTAGGTTTAAAGAGTTAGCTGCTGTACCGCCTTTTATGCTTTCGTATAGTGTAAATGCGAGTTTTAGAGATAGGCATATTAGCAAAAAAACTGAAGGATTGGGGATAGCCACAAGATCTCTGCACACTTTGCTTAGTTCTCAGAAGTAAATAATAAGTGCCATGTTCTTTCATTTCAGTTTAAAGAGTTAGCTGCTAAACCCTCGGTTATGCTTTCATATACTGTAAAGGCTAGTTTTAGACATAGAGATGTTAGCACAAAAACTGAAGGAAAGGAGATAGCTGCAAAATCTCAGCACACAATGCTTAGTTCTCAGAAGCAAATCCTACGTACCATGCTTTTTAACGTAGGTTTAAAGAGATAGCTGCTGTCCCCCCGGTTATGCTTTCCCATAGTGTAAATGCTAGTTTTAGAGATAGGCATATTAGCACAAAAACTGAAGGATAGGGGATAGCCACAAAATCTCTGCACACAATGCTTAGTTCTCAGAAGTAAATCATATGTGCCGTGTTGTTTCATTTTGTTTTAAAGACTTAGATTCTATACCCTCGCTTATGCTTTCCTATATAGTAAATGCTGGTTTTAGAGATAGGAATGTTAGCACAAAAACTGAAGGAAAGGAGATAGCTGCAAAATCTCTGCACACAATGCTCAGTTCTCAGAAGTAAATCATATGGGCCATGTACTTTCATTTAGGTTTAAAGAGGTAGCTGTTATACCCTCGGTTATGGATTCCCATATAATAAACCTAGTTGCAGAGATAGGAATGTTAGCACAACAACTTAAGGAGAGGAGATAGCTGCAAAATCTCTGCACACAATGCTTAGTTCTCAGAAGGAAATCATAGATGGCTTGTTGTTTCATTTTGGTATAAAGAGTTACCTGCTATAACCTCGGTTATGCATTCATATATAGAAAATGCTAGTTTTAGAGATAGGAGTGTTAGCACAAAAACTGAAGGAAAGGAGATAGCTGCAAAATCTTTGCACACCAACCTTAGTTGTCAGAAGCAAATCATATGTACCATACTTTTTAAGGTAGGTTTAAAGAGTTAGCTACTATACCCCGGTTATGATTTCCCATAGTTTAAATGCTAGTTTTAGAGATAGCCATATTATCACAAAACGTGAAGGAAAGGAGATAGCTGCAAAATCTCTGCAAACATATTTGCTTAGTTCCCTAAAGTAAAGAACATGTAACATCCTCTTTCAAGCAGGTTTAAAGAGTTAGCAGCTATACCCTCGGTTAGGGTTTCCTACATAGAAAATACTAATTTTAAATATAGGAATGTTAGCACAAAAACTTAAAGAAAGGAGATATCTCCAAAATCTCTGCACACAATGCTTAGTTCTCAGAAGAAAATCATACGTGCAGTGGTCGTTTTTTAGTTTTCAAGAGTTAGCTGCTATATCCTCGCTTATGCTTTCCTATAAAGTAAAGGCTAGTTTTAGAGATAGGAATGTTAGCGCTAAAACTGAAGGAAAGGAGATAGCTGCAAACTCTCTGCACTCAATGCTTAGTTCCCAGAAGTAATTCATATGTGCCATGTTGTTTCATTTAGGTTTAAAGAGTTAGCTTCTATACCCCGGGTCATGCTTTCCTGTCCTGTAAATGCTAGTTTTAGAGATATGCATATTAGCACTATAACTGAAGTTAAGGAGATATCTGCAAAATCTCTGCACACAATGCTCAGTTCTCAGAAGTAAATCATATGGGCCATGTACTTTCATTTAGGTTTAAAGAGGTAGCTGTTATACCCTCGGTTATGGATTCCCATATAATAAACCTAGTTGCAGACATAGGAATGTTAGCACAACAACTTAAGGAGAGGAGATAGCTGCAAAATCTCTGCACACAATGCTTAGTTCTCAGAAGGAAATCATATGTACCATGCTTTTTCATGTAGGTTTAAAGAGTTAGCTACTGTACCGCCGTTTATGCTTTCCCATAGTGTAAATGCTATTTTAGAGATAGGCATATTAGCACATAAACTGAAGGGTAGGGGATAGCCACAAAATCTCTGCCCACAATGCTTAGTTCTCAGACGTAATTCATATGTGCCATGTTGTTTCATTTAGTTTTAAAGACTTAGCTTCTATACCCTCGCTTATGCTTTCCTCTATAGTAAATGCTGGTTTTAGAGATAGGTATGTTAGCACAAAAACTGAAGGAAAGGAGATAGCTGCAAAATCTCCGAACACAATGCTTAGTTCTCAGAAGTAAATCATATGTGCCATATTGTTTCATGTAGGTTTAAATAGGTAGTTGTTATACCCCCGGTTATGGATTCCCATATATTAAACCTAGTTGCAGAGATAGGAATGTTAGCACAACAACTTAAAGAGAGGAGATAGCTGCAAAATCTCTGCACACAATGGTTAGTTCTCAGAAGTAAATCATATGTACCATGCTTTTTCATGTAGGTTTAAAGATTTAGCTGCTGTACCCCCGTTTATGCTTTCCCATAGTGTAAATGCGAGTTTTAGAGATAGGCATATTAGCACAAAAACTGAACGAGAGGGGATAGCCACAAGATCTCTGCACACTTTGCTTAGTTCTCAGAAGTAAATAATAAGTGCCATGTTCTTTCATTTAAGTTTAAAGAGTTAGCTGCTAAACCTTCGGTTATGCTTTCCTATATTGTAAAGACTAGTTTTAGACATAGGAATGTTAGCACAAAAAATGAAGGAAAGGAGATAGCTGCAAACTCTCAGCACACATTGCTTAGTTCTCAGAAGCAAATCATATGTACCATGCTTTTTAACGTAGGTTTAAAGAGTCAGCTGCTGTCCCCCCGGTTATGCTTTCCCATAGTGTAAATGCTAGTTTTAGAGATAGGCATATTAGCACAAATACTGAAGGATAGGGGATAGCCACAAAATCAATGCACAGAATGCTTAGTTCTCAGAAGGAAATCATATGTGCCATGTTGTTTCATTTAGTTTTAAAGACTAAGCTTCTTTACCCTCGCTTATGCTTTCCTATATAGTTAATGCTGGTTTTAGAGATAGGAATGTTAGCACAAAAACTGAAGGAAAGGAGATAGCTGTAAAATCTCTGCATACAATGCTTAGTTCTCAGAAGTAAATCATATGTGCCATGTTGTTTCATTTAGGTTTCAATAGGTAGCTGTTATACCCTCGGATATGGATTACTATATAATAAACGCTAGTTTCAGAGATAGGAATGTTAGCACAAGAACTCAAGGAGAGGAGATAGCTGCAAAATCTCTGCACACAATGCTTAGTTCTCAGAAGGAATTCGTATGTACCATGCTTTTTCATGTAGGTTTAAAGAGTTAGCTGCTGTACCGCCGTTTATGCTTTCCCATAGTGTAAATGCGAGTTTTAGAGATAGGCATATTAGCAAAAAACCTGAAGGATTGGGGATAGCCACAAGATCTCTGCACACTTTTCTTAGTTCTCAGAGGTAAATAATAAGTGCCATGTTCTTTCATTTAAGTTTAAAGAGTTAGCTGCTAAACCCTCGGTTATGCTTTCGTATACTGTAAAGGCTAGTTTTAGACATAGAGATGTTAGCACAAAAACGGAAGGAAAGGAGATAGCTGCAAAATCTCTGCACACAATGCTTAGTTTTCAGAAGTAAATCATATGTGCATGTTATTTCATTTAGGTTTAAAGAGGTAGCTGTTATACCCTCGGTTATGGATTCCCATAAATAAACGCTAGTTTCAGAGATAGGTATGTTAGCACAAAAACTGAAGGAGAGGAGATAGCTGCAAAATCTCTGCACACAATGCTTAGTTCTCAGTAGTAAATCATATGTGCCATGTTGTTTCATTTAGGTTTAAATAGTTAGCTGTTATACCCTCGGATATGGATTACTATATAATAAAAGCTAGTTTCATAGACAGGATGTTAGCACAAGAACTCAAGGAGAGGAGATAGCTGCAAAATCTCTGCACACAATGCTTAGTTCTCAGAAGGAATTCGTATGTACCATGCTTTTTCATGTAGGTTTAAAGAGTTAGCTGCTGTACCGCCTATAAGGCTTTCGCATAGTGTAAATGCGAGTTTTAGAGATAGGCATATTAGCACAAAAACTGAAGGATAGGGGATAGCCACAAAATCTCTGCACACAATGCTTAGTTCTCAGAAGTAAATCATATGTGCCGTGTTGTTTCATTTTGTTTTAAAGACTTAGATTCTGTACCCTCGCTTATGCTTTCCTATATAGTTAATGCTGGTTTTAGAGATAGGAATGTCAGCACAAAAACTGAAGGAAAGGAGATAGCTGCAAAATCTCTGCACACAATGCTCAGTTCTCAGAAGTAAATCATATGGGCCATGTACTTTCATTTAGGTTTAAAGAGGTAGCTGTTATACCCTCGGTTATGGATTCCCATATAATAAACCTAGTTGCAGAGATAGGAATGTTAGCACAACAACTTAAGGAGAGGAGATAGCTGCAAAATCTCTGCACACAATGCTTAGTTCTCAGAAGGGAATCATAGATGGCTTGTTGTTTCATTTTGGTTTAAAGAGTTACCTGCTATAACCTCGGTTATGCATTCATATATAGAAAATGCTAGTTTTAGAGATAGGAGTGTTAGCACAAAAACTGAAGGAAAGGAGATAGCTGCAAAATCTTTGCACACCAACCTTAGTTGTCAGAAGCAAATCATATGTACCATACTTTTAAAGGTAGTTTTAAAGAGTTAGCTACTATACCCCGGTTATGATTCCCATAGTTTAAATGCTAGTTTTAGAGATAGCCATATTATCACAAAAGGTGAAGGAAAGGAGATAGCTGCAAAATCTCTGCACGCATTGCTTACTTCCCTAAGGTAAAGCACATGTGACATCCTCTTTCAAGTAGGTTTAAAGAGTTAACTGCTATACCCTCGGTTATGCTTTCCAATATAGTAAATACTAGTTTTAGAGATAGGAATGTTATCACAAGAACTGAAGGAGAGGAGATAGCTGCCAAATCTCTGCAAGCAATGCTTAGTCCTCAGAAGTAATTCATGTGTGCCATGTTGTTTCATTTAGGTTTAAAGAATTACCTGCTATACCCTCAGTTATGCTTTTCTACCTAGGAAAAGCTAGTTTCAGAGATAGGAATGTTAGCACAAAAACTGAAGGAGATGAAATAGCTGCAAAATCTCTGCACACAATGCTTAGTTCTCAGAAGGAAATCATATGTACCATGCTTTTTCATGTAGGTTTAAAGAGTTAGCTGCTGTACCCCCGTTTATGCTTTCCCGTAGTGTAAATGCGAGTTTTAGAGATAGGCATATTAGCACAAAAACTGAACGAGAGGGGATAGCCACAAGATCTCTGCACACTTTGCTTAGTTCTCAGAAGTAAATAATAAGTGCCATTTAAGTTTAAAGAGTTAGCTGCTAAACCCTCGGTTATGCTTTCGTATACTGTAAAGGCTAGTTTTAGACATAGAGATGTTAGCACAAAAACGGAAGGAAAGGAGATAGCTGCAAAATCTCTGCACACAATGCTTAGTTTTCAGAAGTAAATCATATGTGCATGTTATTTCATTTAGGTTTAAAGAGGTAGCTGTTATACCCTCGGTTATGGATTCCCATAAATAAACGCTAGTTTCAGAGATAGGTATGTTAGCACAAAAACTGAAGGAGAGGAGATAGCTGCAAAATCTCTGCACACAATGCTTAGTTCTCAGAAGTAAATCATATGTGCCTTGTTGTTTCATTTAGGTTTAAATAGGTAGCTGTTATACCCTCGGATATGGATTACTATATAATAAAAGGTAGTTTCAGAGACAGGAATGTTAGCACAAGAACTCAAGGAGAGGAGATAGCTGCAAAATCTCTGCACACAATGCTTAGTTCTCAGAAGGAATTCGTATGTACCATGCTTTTTCATGTAGGTTTAAAGAGTTAGCTGCTGTACCGCCTTTTATGCTTTCGCATAGTGTAAATGCGAGTTTTAGAGATAGGCATATTAGCAAAAAAACTGAAGGATTGGGGATAGCCACAAGATCTCTGCACACTTTGCTTAGTTCTCAGAAGTAAATAATAAGTGCCATGTTCTTTCATTTCAGTTTAAAGAGTTAGCTGCTAAACCCTCGGTTATGCTTTCATATACTGTAAAGGCTAGTTTTAGACATAGAGATGTTAGCACAAAAACTGAAGGAAAGGAGATAGCTGCAAAATCTCAGCACACAATGCTTAGTTCTCAGAAGCAAATCCTACGTACCATGCTTTTTAACGTAGGTTTAAAGAGATAGCTGCTGTCCCCCCGGTTATGCTTTCCCATAGTGTAAATGCTAGTTTTAGAGATAGGCATATTAGCACAAAAACTGAAGGATAGGGGATAGCCACAAAATCTCTGCACACAATGCTTAGTTCTCAGAAGTAAATCATATGTGCCGTGTTGTTTCATTTTGTTTTAAAGACTTAGATTCTATACCCTCGCTTATGCTTTCCTATATAGTAAATGCTGGTTTTAGAGATAGGAATGTTAGCACAAAAACTGAAGGAAAGGAGATAGCTGCAAAATCTCTGCACACAATGCTCAGTTCTCAGAAGTAAATCATATGGGCCATGTACTTTCATTTAGGTTTAAAGAGGTAGCTGTTATACCCTCGGTTATGGATTCCCATATAATAAACCTAGTTGCAGAGATAGGAATGTTAGCACAACAACTTAAGGAGAGGAGATAGCTGCAAAATCTCTGCACACAATGCTTAGTTCTCAGAAGGAAATCATAGATGGCTTGTTGTTTCATTTTGGTATAAAGAGTTACCTGCTATAACCTCGGTTATGCATTCATATATAGAAAATGCTAGTTTTAGAGATAGGAGTGTTAGCACAAAAACTGAAGGAAAGGAGATAGCTGCAAAATCTTTGCACACCAACCTTAGTTGTCAGAAGCAAATCATATGTACCATACTTTTTAAGGTAGGTTTAAAGAGTTAGCTACTATACCCCGGTTATGATTTCCCATAGTTTAAATGCTAGTTTTAGAGATAGCCATATTATCACAAAACGTGAAGGAAAGGAGATAGCTGCAAAATCTCTGCAAACATATTTGCTTAGTTCCCTAAAGTAAAGAACATGTAACATCCTCTTTCAAGCAGGTTTAAAGAGTTAGCAGCTATACCCTCGGTTAGGGTTTCCTACATAGAAAATACTAATTTTAAATATAGGAATGTTAGCACAAAAACTTAAAGAAAGGAGATATCTCCAAAATCTCTGCACACAATGCTTAGTTCTCAGAAGAAAATCATACGTGCAGTGGTCGTTTTTTAGTTTTCAAGAGTTAGCTGCTATATCCTCGCTTATGCTTTCCTATAAAGTAAAGGCTAGTTTTAGAGATAGGAATGTTAGCGCTAAAACTGAAGGAAAGGAGATAGCTGCAAACTCTCTGCACTCAATGCTTAGTTCCCAGAAGTAATTCATATGTGCCATGTTGTTTCATTTAGGTTTAAAGAGTTAGCTTCTATACCCCGGGTCATGCTTTCCTGTCCTGTAAATGCTAGTTTTAGAGATATGCATATTAGCACTATAACTGAAGTTAAGGAGATATCTGCAAAATCTCTGCACACAATGCTCAGTTCTCAGAAGTAAATCATATGGGCCATGTACTTTCATTTAGGTTTAAAGAGGTAGCTGTTATACCCTCGGTTATGGATTCCCATATAATAAACCTAGTTGCAGACATAGGAATGTTAGCACAACAACTTAAGGAGAGGAGATAGCTGCAAAATCTCTGCACACAATGCTTAGTTCTCAGAAGGAAATCATAGGTACCATGCTTTTTCATGTAGGTTTAAAGAGTTAGCTACTGTACCGCCGTTTATGCTTTCCCATAGTGTAAATGCTATTTTAGAGATAGGCATATTAGCACATAAACTGAAGGGTAGGGGATAGCCACAAAATCTCTGCCCACAATGCTTAGTTCTCAGACGTAATTCATATGTGCCATGTTGTTTCATTTAGTTTTAAAGACTTAGCTTCTATACCCTCGCTTATGCTTTCCTCTATAGTAAATGCTGGTTTTAGAGATAGGTATGTTAGCACAAAAACTGAAGGAAAGGAGATAGCTGCAAAATCTCCGAACACAATGCTTAGTTCTCAGAAGTAAATCATATGTGCCATATTGTTTCATGTAGGTTTAAATAGGTAGTTGTTATACCCCCGGTTATGGATTCCCATATATTAAACCTAGTTGCAGAGATAGGAATGTTAGCACAACAACTTAAAGAGAGGAGATAGCTGCAAAATCTCTGCACACAATGGTTAGTTCTCAGAAGTAAATCATATGTACCATGCTTTTTCATGTAGGTTTAAAGACTTAGCTGCTGTACCCCCGTTTATGCTTTCCCATAGTGTAAATGCGAGTTTTAGAGATAGGCATATTAGCACAAAAACTGAACGAGAGGGGATAGCCACAAGATCTCTGCACACTTTGCTTAGTTCTCAGAAGTAAATAATAAGTGCCATGTTCTTTCATTTAAGTTTAAAGAGTTAGCTGCTAAACCTTCGGTTATGCTTTCCTATATTGTAAAGACTAGTTTTAGACATAGGAATGTTAGCACAAAAAATGAAGGAAAGGAGATAGCTGCAAACTCTCAGCACACATTGCTTAGTTCTCAGAAGCAAATCATATGTACCATGCTTTTTAACGTAGGTTTAAAGAGTCAGCTGCTGTCCCCCCGGTTATGCTTTCCCATAGTGTAAATGCTAGTTTTAGAGATAGGCATATTAGCACAAATACTGAAGGATAGGGGATAGCCACAAAATCAATGCACAGAATGCTTAGTTCTCAGAAGGAAATCATATGTGCCATGTTGTTTCATTTAGTTTTAAAGACTAAGCTTCTTTACCCTCGCTTATGCTTTCCTATATAGTTAATGCTGGTTTTAGAGATAGGAATGTTAGCACAAAAACTGAAGGAAAGGAGATAGCTGTAAAATCTCTGCATACAATGCTTAGTTCTCAGAAGTAAATCATATGTGCCATGTTGTTTCATTTAGGTTTCAATAGGTAGCTGTTATACCCTCGGATATGGATTACTATATAATAAACGCTAGTTTCAGAGATAGGAATGTTAGCACAAGAACTCAAGGAGAGGAGATATCTGCAAAATCTCTGCACACAATGCTTAGTTCTCAGAAGGAATTCGTATGTACCATGCTTTTTCATGTAGGTTTAAAGAGTTAGCTGCTGTACCGCCGTTTATGCTTTCCCATAGTGTAAATGCGAGTTTTAGAGATAGGCATATTAGCAAAAAACCTGAAGGATTGGGGATAGCCACAAGATCTCTGCACACTTTTCTTAGTTCTCAGAGGTAAATAATAAGTGCCATGTTCTTTCATTTAAGTTTAAAGAGTTAGCTGCTAAACCCTCGGTTATGCTTTCGTATACTGTAAAGGCTAGTTTTAGACATAGAGATGTTAGCACAAAAACGGAAGGAAAGGAGATAGCTGCAAAATCTCTGCACACAATGCTTAGTTTTCAGAAGTAAATCATATGTGCATGTTATTTCATTTAGGTTTAAAGAGGTAGCTGTTATACCCTCGGTTATGGATTCCCATAAATAAACGCTAGTTTCAGAGATAGGTATGTTAGCACAAAAACTGAAGGAGAGGAGATAGCTGCAAAATCTCTGCACACAATGCTTAGTTCTCAGTAGTAAATCATATGTGCCATGTTGTTTCATTTAGGTTTAAATAGTTAGCTGTTATACCCTCGGATATGGATTACTATATAATAAAAGCTAGTTTCATAGACAGGATGTTAGCACAAGAACTCAAGGAGAGGAGATAGCTGCAAAATCTCTGCACACAATGCTTAGTTCTCAGAAGGAATTCGTATGTACCATGCTTTTTCATGTAGGTTTAAAGAGTTAGCTGCTGTACCGCCTATAAGGCTTTCGCATAGTGTAAATGCGAGTTTTAGAGATAGGCATATTAGCACAAAAACTGAAGGATAGGGGATAGCCACAAAATCTCTGCACACAATGCTTAGTTCTCAGAAGTAAATCATATGTGCCGTGTTGTTTCATTTTGTTTTAAAGACTTAGATTCTGTACCCTCGCTTATGCTTTCCTATATAGTTAATGCTGGTTTTAGAGATAGGAATGTCAGCACAAAAACTGAAGGAAAGGAGATAGCTGCAAAATCTCTGCACACAATGCTCAGTTCTCAGAAGTAAATCATATGGGCCATGTACTTTCATTTAGGTTTAAAGAGGTAGCTGTTATACCCTCGGTTATGGATTCCCATATAATAAACCTAGTTGCAGAGATAGGAATGTTAGCACAACAACTTAAGGAGAGGAGATAGCTGCAAAATCTCTGCACACAATGCTTAGCTCTCAGAAGGGAATCATAGATGGCTTGTTGTTTCATTTTGGTTTAAAGAGTTACCTGCTATAACCTCGGTTATGCATTCATATATAGAAAATGCTAGTTTTAGAGATAGGAGTGTTAGCACAAAAACTGAAGGAAAGGAGATAGCTGCAAAATCTTTGCACACCAACCTTAGTTGTCAGAAGCAAATCATATGTACCATACTTTTAAAGGTAGTTTTAAAGAGTTAGCTACTATACCCCGGTTATGATTCCCATAGTTTAAATGCTAGTTTTAGAGATAGCCATATTATCACAAAAGGTGAAGGAAAGGAGATAGCTGCAAAATCTCTGCACGCATTGCTTACTTCCCTAAGGTAAAGCACATGTGACATCCTCTTTCAAGTAGGTTTAAAGAGTTAACTGCTATACCCTCGGTTATGCTTTCCAATATAGTAAATACTAGTTTTAGAGATAGGAATGTTATCACAAGAACTGAAGGAGAGGAGATAGCTGCCAAATCTCTGCAAGCAATGCTTAGTCCTCAGAAGTAATTCATGTGTGCCATGTTGTTTCATTTAGGTTTAAAGAATTACCTGCTATACCCTCAGTTATGCTTTTCTACCTAGGAAAAGCTAGTTTCAGAGATAGGAATGTTAGCACAAAAACTGAAGGAGATGAAATAGCTGCAAAATCTCTGCACACAATGCTTAGTTCTCAGAAGGAAATCATATGTACCATGCTTTTTCATGTAGGTTTAAAGAGTTAGCTGCTGTACCCCCGTTTATGCTTTCCCGTAGTGTAAATGCGAGTTTTAGAGATAGGCATATTAGCACAAAAACTGAACGAGAGGGGATAGCCACAAGATCTCTGCACACTTTGCTTAGTTCTCAGAAGTAAATAATAAGTGCCATTTAAGTTTAAAGAGTTAGCTGCTAAACCCTCGGTTATGCTTTCGTATACTGTAAAGGCTAGTTTTAGACATAGAGATGTTAGCACAAAAACGGAAGGAAAGGAGATAGCTGCAAAATCTCTGCACACAATGCTTAGTTTTCAGAAGTAAATCATATGTGCATGTTATTTCATTTAGGTTTAAAGAGGTAGCTGTTATACCCTCGGTTATGGATTCCCATAAATAAACGCTAGTTTCAGAGATAGGTATGTTAGCACAAAAACTGAAGGAGAGGAGATAGCTGCAAAATCTCTGCACACAATGCTTAGTTCTCAGAAGTAAATCATATGTGCCTTGTTGTTTCATTTAGGTTTAAATAGGTAGCTGTTATACCCTCGGATATGGATTACTATATAATAAAAGGTAGTTTCAGAGACAGGAATGTTAGCACAAGAACTCAAGGAGAGGAGATAGCTGCAAAATCTCTGCACACAATGCTTAGTTCTCAGAAGGAATTCGTATGTACCATGCTTTTTCATGTAGGTTTAAAGAGTTAGCTGCTGTACCGCCTTTTATGCTTTCGTATAGTGTAAATGCGAGTTTTAGAGATAGGCATATTAGCAAAAAAACTGAAGGATTGGGGATAGCCACAAGATCTCTGCACACTTTGCTTAGTTCTCAGAAGTAAATAATAAGTGCCATGTTCTTTCATTTCAGTTTAAAGAGTTAGCTGCTAAACCCTCGGTTATGCTTTCATATACTGTAAAGGCTAGTTTTAGACATAGAGATGTTAGCACAAAAACTGAAGGAAAGGAGATAGCTGCAAAATCTCAGCACACAATGCTTAGTTCTCAGAAGCAAATCCTACGTACCATGCTTTTTAACGTAGGTTTAAAGAGATAGCTGCTGTCCCCCCGGTTATGCTTTCCCATAGTGTAAATGCTAGTTTTAGAGATAGGCATATTAGCACAAAAACTGAAGGATAGGGGATAGCCACAAAATCTCTGCACACAATGCTTAGTTCTCAGAAGTAAATCATATGTGCCGTGTTGTTTCATTTTGTTTTAAAGACTTAGATTCTATACCCTCGCTTATGCTTTCCTATATAGTAAATGCTGGTTTTAGAGATAGGAATGTTAGCACAAAAACTGAAGGAAAGGAGATAGCTGCAAAATCTCTGCACACAATGCTCAGTTCTCAGAAGTAAATCATATGGGCCATGTACTTTCATTTAGGTTTAAAGAGGTAGCTGTTATACCCTCGGTTATGGATTCCCATATAATAAACCTAGTTGCAGAGATAGGAATGTTAGCACAACAACTTAAGGAGAGGAGATAGCTGCAAAATCTCTGCACACAATGCTTAGTTCTCAGAAGGAAATCATAGATGGCTTGTTGTTTCATTTTGGTATAAAGAGTTACCTGCTATAACCTCGGTTATGCATTCATATATAGAAAATGCTAGTTTTAGAGATAGGAGTGTTAGCACAAAAACTGAAGGAAAGGAGATAGCTGCAAAATCTTTGCACACCAACCTTAGTTGTCAGAAGCAAATCATATGTACCATACTTTTTAAGGTAGGTTTAAAGAGTTAGCTACTATACCCCGGTTATGATTTCCCATAGTTTAAATGCTAGTTTTAGAGATAGCCATATTATCACAAAACGTGAAGGAAAGGAGATAGCTGCAAAATCTCTGCAAACATATTTGCTTAGTTCCCTAAAGTAAAGAACATGTAACATCCTCTTTCAAGCAGGTTTAAAGAGTTAGCAGCTATACCCTCGGTTAGGGTTTCCTACATAGAAAATACTAATTTTAAATATAGGAATGTTAGCACAAAAACTTAAAGAAAGGAGATATCTCCAAAATCTCTGCACACAATGCTTAGTTCTCAGAAGAAAATCATACGTGCAGTGGTCGTTTTTTAGTTTTCAAGAGTTAGCTGCTATATCCTCGCTTATGCTTTCCTATAAAGTAAAGGCTAGTTTTAGAGATAGGAATGTTAGCGCTAAAACTGAAGGAAAGGAGATAGCTGCAAACTCTCTGCACTCAATGCTTAGTTCCCAGAAGTAATTCATATGTGCCATGTTGTTTCATTTAGGTTTAAAGAGTTAGCTTCTATACCCCGGGTCATGCTTTCCTGTCCTGTAAATGCTAGTTTTAGAGATATGCATATTAGCACTATAACTGAAGTTAAGGAGATATCTGCAAAATCTCTGCACACAATGCTCAGTTCTCAGAAGTAAATCATATGGGCCATGTACTTTCATTTAGGTTTAAAGAGGTAGCTGTTATACCCTCGGTTATGGATTCCCATATAATAAACCTAGTTGCAGACATAGGAATGTTAGCACAACAACTTAAGGAGAGGAGATAGCTGCAAAATCTCTGCACACAATGCTTAGTTCTCAGAAGGAAATCATATGTACCATGCTTTTTCATGTAGGTTTAAAGAGTTAGCTACTGTACCGCCGTTTATGCTTTCCCATAGTGTAAATGCTATTTTAGAGATAGGCATATTAGCACATAAACTGAAGGGTAGGGGATAGCCACAAAATCTCTGCCCACAATGCTTAGTTCTCAGACGTAATTCATATGTGCCATGTTGTTTCATTTAGTTTTAAAGACTTAGCTTCTATACCCTCGCTTATGCTTTCCTCTATAGTAAATGCTGGTTTTAGAGATAGGTATGTTAGCACAAAAACTGAAGGAAAGGAGATAGCTGCAAAATCTCCGAACACAATGCTTAGTTCTCAGAAGTAAATCATATGTGCCATATTGTTTCATGTAGGTTTAAATAGGTAGTTGTTATACCCCCGGTTATGGATTCCCATATATTAAACCTAGTTGCAGAGATAGGAATGTTAGCACAACAACTTAAAGAGAGGAGATAGCTGCAAAATCTCTGCACACAATGGTTAGTTCTCAGAAGTAAATCATATGTACCATGCTTTTTCATGTAGGTTTAAAGACTTAGCTGCTGTACCCCCGTTTATGCTTTCCCATAGTGTAAATGCGAGTTTTAGAGATAGGCATATTAGCACAAAAACTGAACGAGAGGGGATAGCCACAAGATCTCTGCACACTTTGCTTAGTTCTCAGAAGTAAATAATAAGTGCCATGTTCTTTCATTTAAGTTTAAAGAGTTAGCTGCTAAACCTTCGGTTATGCTTTCCTATATTGTAAAGACTAGTTTTAGACATAGGAATGTTAGCACAAAAAATGAAGGAAAGGAGATAGCTGCAAACTCTCAGCACACATTGCTTAGTTCTCAGACGCAAATCATATGTACCATGCTTTTTAACGTAGGTTTAAAGAGTCAGCTGCTGTCCCCCCGGTTATGCTTTCCCATAGTGTAAATGCTAGTTTTAGAGATAGGCATATTAGCACAAATACTGAAGGATAGGGGATAGCCACAAAATCAATGCACAGAATGCTTAGTTCTCAGAAGGAAATCATATGTGCCATGTTGTTTCATTTAGTTTTAAAGACTAAGCTTCTTTACCCTCGCTTATGCTTTCCTATATAGTTAATGCTGGTTTTAGAGATAGGAATGTTAGCACAAAAACTGAAGGAAAGGAGATAGCTGTAAAATCTCTGCATACAATGCTTAGTTCTCAGAAGTAAATCATATGTGCCATGTTGTTTCATTTAGGTTTCAATAGGTAGCTGTTATACCCTCGGATATGGATTACTATATAATAAACGCTAGTTTCAGAGATAGGAATGTTAGCACAAGAACTCAAGGAGAGGAGATAGCTGCAAAATCTCTGCACACAATGCTTAGTTCTCAGAAGGAATTCGTATGTACCATGCTTTTTCATGTAGGTTTAAAGAGTTAGCTGCTGTACCGCCGTTTATGCTTTCCCATAGTGTAAATGCGAGTTTTAGAGATAGGCATATTAGCAAAAAAACTGAAGGATTGGGGATAGCCACAAGATCTCTGCACACTTTTCTTAGTTCTCAGAGGTAAATAATAAGTGCCATGTTCTTTCATTTAAGTTTAAAGAGTTAGCTGCTAAACCCTCGGTTATGCTTTCGTATACTGTAAAGGCTAGTTTTAGACATAGAGATGTTAGCACAAAAACTGAAGGAAAGGAGATAGCTGCAAAATCTCAGCACACAATGCTTAGTTCTCAGAAGCAAATCCTATGTACCATGCTTTTTAACGTAGGTTTAAAGAGATAGCTGCTGTCCCCCCGGTTATGCTTTCCCATAGTGTAAATGCTAGTTTTAGAGATAGGCATATTAGCACAAAAACTGAAGGATAGGGGATAGCCACAAAATCTCTGCACACAATGCTTAGTTCTCAGAAGTAAATCATATGTGCCGTGTTGTTTCATTTTGTTTTAAAGACTTAGCTTCTATACCCTCGCTTATGCTTTCCTATATAGTTAATGCTGGTTTTAGAGATAGGAATGTTAGCACAAAAACTGAAGGAAAGGAGATAGCTGCAAAATCTCTGCACACAATGCTCAGTTCTCAGAAGTAAATCATATGGGCCATGTACTTTCATTTAGGTTTAAAGAGGTAGCTGTTATACCCTCGGTTATGGATTCCCATATAATAAACCTAGTTGCAGAGATAGGAATGTTAGCACAACAACTTAAGGAGAGGAGATAGCTGCAAAATCTCTGCACACAATGCTTAGTTCTCAGAAGGAAATCATAGATGGCTTGTTGTTTCATTTTGGTTTAAAGAGTTACCTGCTATAACCTCGGTTATGCATTCATATATATAAAATGCTAGTTTTAGAGATAGGAGTGTTAGCACAAAAACTGAAGGAAAGGAGATAGCTGCAAAATCTTTGCACACCAACCTTAGTTGTCAGAAGCAAATCATATGTACCATACTTTTTAAGGTAGGTTTAAAGAGTTAGCTACTATACCCCGGTTATGATTTCCCATAGTTTAAATGCTAGTTTTAGAGATAGCCATATTATCACAAAAGGTGAAGGAAAGGAGATAGCTGCAAAATCTCTGCATAAAATGCTTAGTTCTCAGAAGTAAATCATACGTGCCATGTTGATCATTTAGGTTTAAAGAGGTAGCTCCTATAACCCGGGTTATGCTTTCCTGTTCTGTAAAGGCTAGTTTTAGAGATATGCATATTAGCCCTAAAACTGAAGGAAAGGAGATAGCTGCAAAATCTCTGCACACAATGCTTAGTTCTCAGAAGTAAATCATATGTGCCATGTTATTTCATTTAGGTTTAAAGAGGTAGCTGTTATACCCTCGGTTATGGATTCCCATAAATAAACGCTAGTTTCAGAGATAGGAATGTTAGCACAAAAACTGAAGGAAAGGAGATAGCTGCAAAATCTCTGCACACAAAGCTTACTTCTCAGAAGTAAATCATACGTACCATTCTTTTTCATGTAGGTTTAAAGAGTTAGCTACTATACCCCGGTTATGATTTCCCATAGTTTAAATGCTAGTTTTAGAGATAGCCATATTATCACAAAAAGTGAAGGAAAGGAGATAGCTGCAAAATCTCTGCACACAATGCTCAGTTCTCAGAAGTAAATCATATGGGCCATGTACTTTCATTTAGGTTTAAAGAGGTAGCTGTTATACCCTCGGTTATGGATTCCCATATAATAAACCTAGTTGCAGACATAGGAATGTTAGCACAACAACTTAAGGAGAGGAGATAGCTGCAAAATCTCTGCACACAATGCTTAGTTCTCAGAAGGAAATCATATGTACCATGCTTTTTCATGTAGGTTTAAAGAGTTAGCTGCTGTACCCCCGTTTATGCTTTCCCGTAGTGTAAATGCGAGTTTTAGAGATAGGCATATTAGCACAAAAACTGAACGAGAGGGGATAGCCACAAGATCTCTGCACACTTTGCTTAGTTCTCAGAAGTAAATAATAAGTGCCATTTAAGTTTAAAGAGTTAGCTGCTAAACCCTCGGTTATGCTTTCGTATACTGTAAAGGCTAGTTTTAGACATAGAGATGTTAGCACAAAAACGGAAGGAAAGGAGATAGCTGCAAAATCTCTGCACACAATGCTTAGTTTTCAGAAGTAAATCATATGTGCATGTTATTTCATTTAGGTTTAAAGAGGTAGCTGTTATACCCTCGGTTATGGATTCCCATAAATAAACGCTAGTTTCAGAGATAGGTATGTTAGCACAAAAACTGAAGGAGAGGAGATAGCTGCAAAATCTCTGCACACAATGCTTAGTTCTCAGTAGTAAATCATATGTGCCATGTTGTTTCATTTAGGTTTAAATAGTTAGCTGTTATACCCTCGGATATGGATTACTATATAATAAAAGCTAGTTTCATAGACAGGATGTTAGCACAAGAACTCAAGGAGAGGAGATAGCTGCAAAATCTCTGCACACAATGCTTAGTTCTCAGAAGGAATTCGTATGTACCATGCTTTTTCATGTAGGTTTAAAGAGTTAGCTGCTGTACCGCCTATAAGGCTTTCGCATAGTGTAAATGCGAGTTTTAGAGATAGGCATATTAGCACAAAAACTGAAGGATAGGGGATAGCCACAAAATCTCTGCACACAATGCTTAGTTCTCAGAAGTAAATCATATGTGCCGTGTTGTTTCATTTTGTTTTAAAGACTTAGATTCTGTACCCTCGCTTATGCTTTCCTATATAGTTAATGCTGGTTTTAGAGATAGGAATGTCAGCACAAAAACTGAAGGAAAGGAGATAGCTGCAAAATCTCTGCACACAATGCTCAGTTCTCAGAAGTAAATCATATGGGCCATGTACTTTCATTTAGGTTTAAAGAGGTAGCTGTTATACCCTCGGTTATGGATTCCCATATAATAAACCTAGTTGCAGAGATAGGAATGTTAGCACAACAACTTAAGGAGAGGAGATAGCTGCAAAATCTCTGCACACAATGCTTAGTTCTCAGAAGGGAATCATAGATGGCTTGTTGTTTCATTTTGGTTTAAAGAGTTACCTGCTATAACCTCGGTTATGCATTCATATATAGAAAATGCTAGTTTTAGAGATAGGAGTGTTAGCACAAAAACTGAAGGAAAGGAGATAGCTGCAAAATCTTTGCACACCAACCTTAGTTGTCAGAAGCAAATCATATGTACCATACTTTTAAAGGTAGTTTTAAAGAGTTAGCTACTATACCCCGGTTATGATTCCCATAGTTTAAATGCTAGTTTTAGAGATAGCCATATTATCACAAAAGGTGAAGGAAAGGAGATAGCTGCAAAATCTCTGCACGCATTGCTTACTTCCCTAAGGTAAAGCACATGTGACATCCTCTTTCAAGTAGGTTTAAAGAGTTAACTGCTATACCCTCGGTTATGCTTTCCAATATAGTAAATACTAGTTTTAGAGATAGGAATGTTATCACAAGAACTGAAGGAGAGGAGATAGCTGCCAAATCTCTGCAAGCAATGCTTAGTCCTCAGAAGTAATTCATGTGTGCCATGTTGTTTCATTTAGGTTTAAAGAATTACCTGCTATACCCTCAGTTATGCTTTTCTACCTAGGAAAAGCTAGTTTCAGAGATAGGAATGTTAGCACAAAAACTGAAGGAGATGAAATAGCTGCAAAATCTCTGCACACAATGCTTAGTTCTCAGAAGGAAATCATATGTACCATGCTTTTTCATGTAGGTTTAAAGAGTTAGCTGCTGTACCCCCGTTTATGCTTTCCCGTAGTGTAAATGCGAGTTTTAGAGATAGGCATATTAGCACAAAAACTGAACGAGAGGGGATAGCCACAAGATCTCTGCACACTTTGCTTAGTTCTCAGAAGTAAATAATAAGTGCCATTTAAGTTTAAAGAGTTAGCTGCTAAACCCTCGGTTATGCTTTCGTATACTGTAAAGGCTAGTTTTAGACATAGAGATGTTAGCACAAAAACGGAAGGAAAGGAGATAGCTGCAAAATCTCTGCACACAATGCTTAGTTTTCAGAAGTAAATCATATGTGCATGTTATTTCATTTAGGTTTAAAGAGGTAGCTGTTATACCCTCGGTTATGGATTCCCATAAATAAACGCTAGTTTCAGAGATAGGTATGTTAGCACAAAAACTGAAGGAGAGGAGATAGCTGCAAAATCTCTGCACACAATGCTTAGTTCTCAGAAGTAAATCATATGTGCCTTGTTGTTTCATTTAGGTTTAAATAGGTAGCTGTTATACCCTCGGATATGGATTACTATATAATAAAAGGTAGTTTCAGAGACAGGAATGTTAGCACAAGAACTCAAGGAGAGGAGATAGCTGCAAAATCTCTGCACACAATGCTTAGTTCTCAGAAGGAATTCGTATGTACCATGCTTTTTCATGTAGGTTTAAAGAGTTAGCTGCTGTACCGCCTTTTATGCTTTCGTATAGTGTAAATGCGAGTTTTAGAGATAGGCATATTAGCAAAAAACCTGAAGGATTGGGGATAGCCACAAGATCTCTGCACACTTTGCTTAGTTCTCAGAAGTAAATAATAAGTGCCATGTTCTTTCATTTCAGTTTAAAGAGTTAGCTGCTAAACCCTCGGTTATGCTTTCATATACTGTAAAGGCTAGTTTTAGACATAGAGATGTTAGCACAAAAACTGAAGGAAAGGAGATAGCTGCAAAATCTCAGCACACAATGCTTAGTTCTCAGAAGCAAATCCTACGTACCATGCTTTTTAACGTAGGTTTAAAGAGATAGCTGCTGTCCCCCCGGTTATGCTTTCCCATAGTGTAAATGCTAGTTTTAGAGATAGGCATATTAGCACAAAAACTGAAGGATAGGGGATAGCCACAAAATCTCTGCACACAATGCTTAGTTCTCAGAAGTAAATCATATGTGCCGTGTTGTTTCATTTTGTTTTAAAGACTTAGATTCTATACCCTCGCTTATGCTTTCCTATATAGTAAATGCTGGTTTTAGAGATAGGAATGTTAGCACAAAAACTGAAGGAAAGGAGATAGCTGCAAAATCTCTGCACACAATGCTCAGTTCTCAGAAGTAAATCATATGGGCCATGTACTTTCATTTAGGTTTAAAGAGGTAGCTGTTATACCCTCGGTTATGGATTCCCATATAATAAACCTAGTTGCAGAGATAGGAATGTTAGCACAACAACTTAAGGAGAGGAGATAGCTGCAAAATCTCTGCACACAATGCTTAGTTCTCAGAAGGAAATCATAGATGGCTTGTTGTTTCATTTTGGTATAAAGAGTTACCTGCTATAACCTCGGTTATGCATTCATATATAGAAAATGCTAGTTTTAGAGATAGGAGTGTTAGCACAAAAACTGAAGGAAAGGAGATAGCTGCAAAATCTTTGCACACCAACCTTAGTTGTCAGAAGCAAATCATATGTACCATACTTTTTAAGGTAGGTTTAAAGAGTTAGCTACTATACCCCGGTTATGATTTCCCATAGTTTAAATGCTAGTTTTAGAGATAGCCATATTATCACAAAACGTGAAGGAAAGGAGATAGCTGCAAAATCTCTGCAAACATATTTGCTTAGTTCCCTAAAGTAAAGAACATGTAACATCCTCTTTCAAGCAGGTTTAAAGAGTTAGCAGCTATACCCTCGGTTAGGGTTTCCTACATAGAAAATACTAATTTTAAATATAGGAATGTTAGCACAAAAACTTAAAGAAAGGAGATATCTCCAAAATCTCTGCACACAATGCTTAGTTCTCAGAAGAAAATCATACGTGCAGTGGTCGTTTATTAGTTTTCAAGAGTTAGCTGCTATATCCTCGCTTATGCTTTCCTATAAAGTAAAGGCTAGTTTTAGAGATAGGAATGTTAGCGCTAAAACTGAAGGAAAGGAGATAGCTGCAAACTCTCTGCACTCAATGCTTAGTTCCCAGAAGTAATTCATATGTGCCATGTTGTTTCATTTAGGTTTAAAGAGTTAGCTTCTATACCCCGGGTCATGCTTTCCTGTCCTGTAAATGCTAGTTTTAGAGATATGCATATTAGCACTATAACTGAAGTTAAGGAGATATCTGCAAAATCTCTGCACACAATGCTCAGTTCTCAGAAGTAAATCATATGGGCCATGTACTTTCATTTAGGTTTAAAGAGGTAGCTGTTATACCCTCGGTTATGGATTCCCATATAATAAACCTAGTTGCAGACATAGGAATGTTAGCACAACAACTTAAGGAGAGGAGATAGCTGCAAAATCTCTGCACACAATGCTTAGTTCTCAGAAGGAAATCATATGTACCATGCTTTTTCATGTAGGTTTAAAGAGTTAGCTACTGTACCGCCGTTTATGCTTTCCCATAGTGTAAATGCTATTTTAGAGATAGGCATATTAGCACATAAACTGAAGGGTAGGGGATAGCCACAAAATCTCTGCCCACAATGCTTAGTTCTCAGACGTAATTCATATGTGCCATGTTGTTTCATTTAGTTTTAAAGACTTAGCTTCTATACCCTCGCTTATGCTTTCCTCTATAGTAAATGCTGGTTTTAGAGATAGGTATGTTAGCACAAAAACTGAAGGAAAGGAGATAGCTGCAAAATCTCCGAACACAATGCTTAGTTCTCAGAAGTAAATCATATGTGCCATATTGTTTCATGTAGGTTTAAATAGGTAGTTGTTATACCCCCGGTTATGGATTCCCATATATTAAACCTAGTTGCAGAGATAGGAATGTTAGCACAACAACTTAAAGAGAGGAGATAGCTGCAAAATCTCTGCACACAATGGTTAGTTCTCAGAAGTAAATCATATGTACCATGCTTTTTCATGTAGGTTTAAAGATTTAGCTGCTGTACGCCCGTTTATGCTTTCCCATAGTGTAAATGCGAGTTTTAGAGATAGGCATATTAGCACAAAAACTGAACGAGAGGGGATAGCCACAAGATCTCTGCACACTTTGCTTAGTTCTCAGAAGTAAATAATAAGTGCCATTTAAGTTTAAAGAGTTAGCTGCTAAACCCTCGGTTATGCTTTCGTATACTGTAAAGGCTAGTTTTAGACATAGAGATGTTAGCACAAAAACGGAAGGAAAGGAGATAGCTGCAAAATCTCTGCACACAATGCTTAGTTTTCAGAAGTAAATCATATGTGCATGTTATTTCATTTAGGTTTAAAGAGGTAGCTGTTATACCCTCGGTTATGGATTCCCATAAATAAACGCTAGTTTCAGAGATAGGTATGTTAGCACAAAAACTGAAGGAGAGGAGATAGCTGCAAAATCTCTGCACACAATGCTTAGTTCTCAGTAGTAAATCATATGTGCCATGTTGTTTCATTTAGGTTTAAATAGTTAGCTGTTATACCCTCGGATATGGATTACTATATAATAAAAGCTAGTTTCATAGACAGGATGTTAGCACAAGAACTCAAGGAGAGGAGATAGCTGCAAAATCTCTGCACACAATGCTTAGTTCTCAGAAGGAATTCGTATGTACCATGCTTTTTCATGTAGGTTTAAAGAGTTAGCTGCTGTACCGCCTATAAGGCTTTCGCATAGTGTAAATGCGAGTTTTAGAGATAGGCATATTAGCACAAAAACTGAAGGATAGGGGATAGCCACAAAATCTCTGCACACAATGCTTAGTTCTCAGAAGTAAATCATATGTGCCGTGTTGTTTCATTTTGTTTTAAAGACTTAGATTCTGTACCCTCGCTTATGCTTTCCTATATAGTTAATGCTGGTTTTAGAGATAGGAATGTCAGCACAAAAACTGAAGGAAAGGAGATAGCTGCAAAATCTCTGCACACAATGCTCAGTTCTCAGAAGTAAATCATATGGGCCATGTACTTTCATTTAGGTTTAAAGAGGTAGCTGTTATACCCTCGGTTATGGATTCCCATATAATAAACCTAGTTGCAGAGATAGGAATGTTAGCACAACAACTTAAGGAGAGGAGATAGCTGCAAAATCTCTGCACACAATGCTTAGTTCTCAGAAGGGAATCATAGATGGCTTGTTGTTTCATTTTGGTTTAAAGAGTTACCTGCTATAACCTCGGTTATGCATTCATATATAGAAAATGCTAGTTTTAGAGATAGGAGTGTTAGCACAAAAACTGAAGGAAAGGAGATAGCTGCAAAATCTTTGCACACCAACCTTAGTTGTCAGAAGCAAATCATATGTACCATACTTTTAAAGGTAGTTTTAAAGAGTTAGCTACTATACCCCGGTTATGATTCCCATAGTTTAAATGCTAGTTTTAGAGATAGCCATATTATCACAAAAGGTGAAGGAAAGGAGATAGCTGCAAAATCTCTGCACGCATTGCTTACTTCCCTAAGGTAAAGCACATGTGACATCCTCTTTCAAGTAGGTTTAAAGAGTTAACTGCTATACCCTCGGTTATGCTTTCCAATATAGTAAATACTAGTTTTAGAGATAGGAATGTTATCACAAGAACTGAAGGAGAGGAGATAGCTGCCAAATCTCTGCAAGCAATGCTTAGTCCTCAGAAGTAATTCATGTGTGCCATGTTGTTTCATTTAGGTTTAAAGAATTACCTGCTATACCCTCAGTTATGCTTTTCTACCTAGGAAAAGCTAGTTTCAGAGATAGGAATGTTAGCACAAAAACTGAAGGAGATGAAATAGCTGCAAAATCTCTGCACACAATGCTTAGTTCTCAGAAGGAAATCATATGTACCATGCTTTTTCATGTAGGTTTAAAGAGTTAGCTGCTGTACCCCCGTTTATGCTTTCCCGTAGTGTAAATGCGAGTTTTAGAGATAGGCATATTAGCACAAAAACTGAACGAGAGGGGATAGCCACAAGATCTCTGCACACTTTGCTTAGTTCTCAGAAGTAAATAATAAGTGCCATTTAAGTTTAAAGAGTTAGCTGCTAAACCCTCGGTTATGCTTTCGTATACTGTAAAGGCTAGTTTTAGACATAGAGATGTTAGCACAAAAACGGAAGGAAAGGAGATAGCTGCAAAATCTCTGCACACAATGCTTAGTTTTCAGAAGTAAATCATATGTGCATGTTATTTCATTTAGGTTTAAAGAGGTAGCTGTTATACCCTCGGTTATGGATTCCCATAAATAAACGCTAGTTTCAGAGATAGGTATGTTAGCACAAAAACTGAAGGAGAGGAGATAGCTGCAAAATCTCTGCACACAATGCTTAGTTCTCAGAAGTAAATCATATGTGCCTTGTTGTTTCATTTAGGTTTAAATAGGTAGCTGTTATACCCTCGGATATGGATTACTATATAATAAAAGGTAGTTTCAGAGACAGGAATGTTAGCACAAGAACTCAAGGAGAGGAGATAGCTGCAAAATCTCTGCACACAATGCTTAGTTCTCAGAAGGAATTCGTATGTACCATGCTTTTTCATGTAGGTTTAAAGAGTTAGCTGCTGTACCGCCTTTTATGCTTTCGTATAGTGTAAATGCGAGTTTTAGAGATAGGCATATTAGCAAAAAAACTGAAGGATTGGGGATAGCCACAAGATCTCTGCACACTTTGCTTAGTTCTCAGAAGTAAATAATAAGTGCCATGTTCTTTCATTTCAGTTTAAAGAGTTAGCTGCTAAACCCTCGGTTATGCTTTCATATACTGTAAAGGCTAGTTTTAGACATAGAGATGTTAGCACAAAAACTGAAGGAAAGGAGATAGCTGCAAAATCTCAGCACACAATGCTTAGTTCTCAGAAGCAAATCCTACGTACCATGCTTTTTAACGTAGGTTTAAAGAGATAGCTGCTGTCCCCCCGGTTATGCTTTCCCATAGTGTAAATGCTAGTTTTAGAGATAGGCATATTAGCACAAAAACTGAAGGATAGGGGATAGCCACAAAATCTCTGCACACAATGCTTAGTTCTCAGAAGTAAATCATATGTGCCGTGTTGTTTCATTTTGTTTTAAAGACTTAGATTCTATACCCTCGCTTATGCTTTCCTATATAGTAAATGCTGGTTTTAGAGATAGGAATGTTAGCACAAAAACTGAAGGAAAGGAGATAGCTGCAAAATCTCTGCACACAATGCTCAGTTCTCAGAAGTAAATCATATGGGCCATGTACTTTCATTTAGGTTTAAAGAGGTAGCTGTTATACCCTCGGTTATGGATTCCCATATAATAAACCTAGTTGCAGAGATAGGAATGTTAGCACAACAACTTAAGGAGAGGAGATAGCTGCAAAATCTCTGCACACAATGCTTAGTTCTCAGAAGGAAATCATAGATGGCTTGTTGTTTCATTTTGGTATAAAGAGTTACCTGCTATAACCTCGGTTATGCATTCATATATAGAAAATGCTAGTTTTAGAGATAGGAGTGTTAGCACAAAAACTGAAGGAAAGGAGATAGCTGCAAAATCTTTGCACACCAACCTTAGTTGTCAGAAGCAAATCATATGTACCATACTTTTTAAGGTAGGTTTAAAGAGTTAGCTACTATACCCCGGTTATGATTTCCCATAGTTTAAATGCTAGTTTTAGAGATAGCCATATTATCACAAAACGTGAAGGAAAGGAGATAGCTGCAAAATCTCTGCAAACATATTTGCTTAGTTCCCTAAAGTAAAGAACATGTAACATCCTCTTTCAAGCAGGTTTAAAGAGTTAGCAGCTATACCCTCGGTTAGGGTTTCCTACATAGAAAATACTAATTTTAAATATAGGAATGTTAGCACAAAAACTTAAAGAAAGGAGATATCTCCAAAATCTCTGCACACAATGCTTAGTTCTCAGAAGAAAATCATACGTGCAGTGGTCGTTTTTTAGTTTTCAAGAGTTAGCTGCTATATCCTCGCTTATGCTTTCCTATAAAGTAAAGGCTAGTTTTAGAGATAGGAATGTTAGCGCTAAAACTGAAGGAAAGGAGATAGCTGCAAACTCTCTGCACTCAATGCTTAGTTCCCAGAAGTAATTCATATGTGCCATGTTGTTTCATTTAGGTTTAAAGAGTTAGCTTCTATACCCCGGGTCATGCTTTCCTGTCCTGTAAATGCTAGTTTTAGAGATATGCATATTAGCACTATAACTGAAGTTAAGGAGATATCTGCAAAATCTCTGCACACAATGCTCAGTTCTCAGAAGTAAATCATATGGGCCATGTACTTTCATTTAGGTTTAAAGAGGTAGCTGTTATACCCTCGGTTATGGATTCCCATATAATAAACCTAGTTGCAGACATAGGAATGTTAGCACAACAACTTAAGGAGAGGAGATAGCTGCAAAATCTCTGCACACAATGCTTAGTTCTCAGAAGGAAATCATATGTACCATGCTTTTTCATGTAGGTTTAAAGAGTTAGCTACTGTACCGCCGTTTATGCTTTCCCATAGTGTAAATGCTATTTTAGAGATAGGCATATTAGCACATAAACTGAAGGGTAGGGGATAGCCACAAAATCTCTGCCCACAATGCTTAGTTCTCAGACGTAATTCATATGTGCCATGTTGTTTCATTTAGTTTTAAAGACTTAGCTTCTATACCCTCGCTTATGCTTTCCTCTATAGTAAATGCTGGTTTTAGAGATAGGTATGTTAGCACAAAAACTGAAGGAAAGGAGATAGCTGCAAAATCTCCGAACACAATGCTTAGTTCTCAGAAGTAAATCATATGTGCCATATTGTTTCATGTAGGTTTAAATAGGTAGTTGTTATACCCCCGGTTATGGATTCCCATATATTAAACCTAGTTGCAGAGATAGGAATGTTAGCACAACAACTTAAAGAGAGGAGATAGCTGCAAAATCTCTGCACACAATGGTTAGTTCTCAGAAGTAAATCATATGTACCATGCTTTTTCATGTAGGTTTAAAGATTTAGCTGCTGTACCCCCGTTTATGCTTTCCCATAGTGTAAATGCGAGTTTTAGAGATAGGCATATTAGCACAAAAACTGAACGAGAGGGGATAGCCACAAGATCTCTGCACACTTTGCTTAGTTCTCAGAAGTAAATAATAAGTGCCATGTTCTTTCATTTAAGTTTAAAGAGTTAGCTGCTAAACCTTCGGTTATGCTTTCCTATATTGTAAAGACTAGTTTTAGACATAGGAATGTTAGCACAAAAAATGAAGGAAAGGAGATAGCTGCAAACTCTCAGCACACATTGCTTAGTTCTCAGAAGCAAATCATATGTACCATGCTTTTTAACGTAGGTTTAAAGAGTCAGCTGCTGTCCCCCCGGTTATGCTTTCCCATAGTGTAAATGCTAGTTTTAGAGATAGGCATATTAGCACAAATACTGAAGGATAGGGGATAGCCACAAAATCAATGCACAGAATGCTTAGTTCTCAGAAGGAAATCATATGTGCCATGTTGTTTCATTTAGTTTTAAAGACTAAGCTTCTTTACCCTCGCTTATGCTTTCCTATATAGTTAATGCTGGTTTTAGAGATAGGAATGTTAGCACAAAAACTGAAGGAAAGGAGATAGCTGTAAAATCTCTGCATACAATGCTTAGTTCTCAGAAGTAAATCATATGTGCCATGTTGTTTCATTTAGGTTTCAATAGGTAGCTGTTATACCCTCGGATATGGATTACTATATAATAAACGCTAGTTTCAGAGATAGGAATGTTAGCACAAGAACTCAAGGAGAGGAGATAGCTGCAAAATCTCTGCACACAATGCTTAGTTCTCAGAAGGAATTCGTATGTACCATGCTTTTTCATGTAGGTTTAAAGAGTTAGCTGCTGTACCGCCGTTTATGCTTTCCCATAGTGTAAATGCGAGTTTTAGAGATAGGCATATTAGCAAAAAACCTGAAGGATTGGGGATAGCCACAAGATCTCTGCACACTTTTCTTAGTTCTCAGAGGTAAATAATAAGTGCCATGTTCTTTCATTTAAGTTTAAAGAGTTAGCTGCTAAACCCTCGGTTATGCTTTCGTATACTGTAAAGGCTAGTTTTAGACATAGAGATGTTAGCACAAAAACGGAAGGAAAGGAGATAGCTGCAAAATCTCTGCACACAATGCTTAGTTTTCAGAAGTAAATCATATGTGCATGTTATTTCATTTAGGTTTAAAGAGGTAGCTGTTATACCCTCGGTTATGGATTCCCATAAATAAACGCTAGTTTCAGAGATAGGTATGTTAGCACAAAAACTGAAGGAGAGGAGATAGCTGCAAAATCTCTGCACACAATGCTTAGTTCTCAGTAGTAAATCATATGTGCCATGTTGTTTCATTTAGGTTTAAATAGTTAGCTGTTATACCCTCGGATATGGATTACTATATAATAAAAGCTAGTTTCATAGACAGGATGTTAGCACAAGAACTCAAGGAGAGGAGATAGCTGCAAAATCTCTGCACACAATGCTTAGTTCTCAGAAGGAATTCGTATGTACCATGCTTTTTCATGTAGGTTTAAAGAGTTAGCTGCTGTACCGCCTATAAGGCTTTCGCATAGTGTAAATGCGAGTTTTAGAGATAGGCATATTAGCACAAAAACTGAAGGATAGGGGATAGCCACAAAATCTCTGCACACAATGCTTAGTTCTCAGAAGTAAATCATATGTGCCGTGTTGTTTCATTTTGTTTTAAAGACTTAGATTCTGTACCCTCGCTTATGCTTTCCTATATAGTTAATGCTGGTTTTAGAGATAGGAATGTCAGCACAAAAACTGAAGGAAAGGAGATAGCTGCAAAATCTCTGCACACAATGCTCAGTTCTCAGAAGTAAATCATATGGGCCATGTACTTTCATTTAGGTTTAAAGAGGTAGCTGTTATACCCTCGGTTATGGATTCCCATATAATAAACCTAGTTGCAGAGATAGGAATGTTAGCACAACAACTTAAGGAGAGGAGATAGCTGCAAAATCTCTGCACACAATGCTTAGTTCTCAGAAGGGAATCATAGATGGCTTGTTGTTTCATTTTGGTTTAAAGAGTTACCTGCTATAACCTCGGTTATGCATTCATATATAGAAAATGCTAGTTTTAGAGATAGGAGTGTTAGCACAAAAACTGAAGGAAAGGAGATAGCTGCAAAATCTTTGCACACCAACCTTAGTTGTCAGAAGCAAATCATATGTACCATACTTTTAAAGGTAGTTTTAAAGAGTTAGCTACTATACCCCGGTTATGATTCCCATAGTTTAAATGCTAGTTTTAGAGATAGCCATATTATCACAAAAGGTGAAGGAAAGGAGATAGCTGCAAAATCTCTGCACGCATTGCTTACTTCCCTAAGGTAAAGCACATGTGACATCCTCTTTCAAGTAGGTTTAAAGAGTTAACTGCTATACCCTCGGTTATGCTTTCCAATATAGTAAATACTAGTTTTAGAGATAGGAATGTTATCACAAGAACTGAAGGAGAGGAGATAGCTGCCAAATCTCTGCAAGCAATGCTTAGTCCTCAGAAGTAATTCATGTGTGCCATGTTGTTTCATTTAGGTTTAAAGAATTACCTGCTATACCCTCAGTTATGCTTTTCTACCTAGGAAAAGCTAGTTTCAGAGATAGGAATGTTAGCACAAAAACTGAAGGAGATGAAATAGCTGCAAAATCTCTGCACACAATGCTTAGTTCTCAGAAGGAAATCATATGTACCATGCTTTTTCATGTAGGTTTAAAGAGTTAGCTGCTGTACCCCCGTTTATGCTTTCCCGTAGTGTAAATGCGAGTTTTAGAGATAGGCATATTAGCACAAAAACTGAACGAGAGGGGATAGCCACAAGATCTCTGCACACTTTGCTTAGTTCTCAGAAGTAAATAATAAGTGCCATTTAAGTTTAAAGAGTTAGCTGCTAAACCCTCGGTTATGCTTTCGTATACTGTAAAGGCTAGTTTTAGACATAGAGATGTTAGCACAAAAACGGAAGGAAAGGAGATAGCTGCAAAATCTCTGCACACAATGCTTAGTTTTCAGAAGTAAATCATATGTGCATGTTATTTCATTTAGGTTTAAAGAGGTAGCTGTTATACCCTCGGTTATGGATTCCCATAAATAAACGCTAGTTTCAGAGATAGGTATGTTAGCACAAAAACTGAAGGAGAGGAGATAGCTGCAAAATCTCTGCACACAATGCTTAGTTCTCAGAAGTAAATCATATGTGCCTTGTTGTTTCATTTAGGTTTAAATAGGTAGCTGTTATACCCTCGGATATGGATTACTATATAATAAAAGGTAGTTTCAGAGACAGGAATGTTAGCACAAGAACTCAAGGAGAGGAGATAGCTGCAAAATCTCTGCACACAATGCTTAGTTCTCAGAAGGAATTCGTATGTACCATGCTTTTTCATGTAGGTTTAAAGAGTTAGCTGCTGTACCGCCTTTTATGCTTTCGTATAGTGTAAATGCGAGTTTTAGAGATAGGCATATTAGCAAAAAAACTGAAGGATTGGGGATAGCCACAAGATCTCTGCACACTTTGCTTAGTTCTCAGAAGTAAATAATAAGTGCCATGTTCTTTCATTTCAGTTTAAAGAGTTAGCTGCTAAACCCTCGGTTATGCTTTCATATACTGTAAAGGCTAGTTTTAGACATAGAGATGTTAGCACAAAAACTGAAGGAAAGGAGATAGCTGCAAAATCTCAGCACACAATGCTTAGTTCTCAGAAGCAAATCCTACGTACCATGCTTTTTAACGTAGGTTTAAAGAGATAGCTGCTGTCCCCCCGGTTATGCTTTCCCATAGTGTAAATGCTAGTTTTAGAGATAGGCATATTAGCACAAAAACTGAAGGATAGGGGATAGCCACAAAATCTCTGCACACAATGCTTAGTTCTCAGAAGTAAATCATATGTGCCGTGTTGTTTCATTTTGTTTTAAAGACTTAGATTCTATACCCTCGCTTATGCTTTCCTATATAGTAAATGCTGGTTTTAGAGATAGGAATGTTAGCACAAAAACTGAAGGAAAGGAGATAGCTGCAAAATCTCTGCACACAATGCTCAGTTCTCAGAAGTAAATCATATGGGCCATGTACTTTCATTTAGGTTTAAAGAGGTAGCTGTTATACCCTCGGTTATGGATTCCCATATAATAAACCTAGTTGCAGAGATAGGAATGTTAGCACAACAACTTAAGGAGAGGAGATAGCTGCAAAATCTCTGCACACAATGCTTAGTTCTCAGAAGGAAATCATAGATGGCTTGTTGTTTCATTTTGGTATAAAGAGTTACCTGCTATAACCTCGGTTATGCATTCATATATAGAAAATGCTAGTTTTAGAGATAGGAGTGTTAGCACAAAAACTGAAGGAAAGGAGATAGCTGCAAAATCTTTGCACACCAACCTTAGTTGTCAGAAGCAAATCATATGTACCATACTTTTTAAGGTAGGTTTAAAGAGTTAGCTACTATACCCCGGTTATGATTTCCCATAGTTTAAATGCTAGTTTTAGAGATAGCCATATTATCACAAAACGTGAAGGAAAGGAGATAGCTGCAAAATCTCTGCAAACATATTTGCTTAGTTCCCTAAAGTAAAGAACATGTAACATCCTCTTTCAAGCAGGTTTAAAGAGTTAGCAGCTATACCCTCGGTTAGGGTTTCCTACATAGAAAATACTAATTTTAAATATAGGAATGTTAGCACAAAAACTTAAAGAAAGGAGATATCTCCAAAATCTCTGCACACAATGCTTAGTTCTCAGAAGAAAATCATACGTGCAGTGGTCGTTTTTTAGTTTTCAAGAGTTAGCTGCTATATCCTCGCTTATGCTTTCCTATAAAGTAAAGGCTAGTTTTAGAGATAGGAATGTTAGCGCTAAAACTGAAGGAAAGGAGATAGCTGCAAACTCTCTGCACTCAATGCTTAGTTCCCAGAAGTAATTCATATGTGCCATGTTGTTTCATTTAGGTTTAAAGAGTTAGCTTCTATACCCCGGGTCATGCTTTCCTGTCCTGTAAATGCTAGTTTTAGAGATATGCATATTAGCACTATAACTGAAGTTAAGGAGATATCTGCAAAATCTCTGCACACAATGCTCAGTTCTCAGAAGTAAATCATATGGGCCATGTACTTTCATTTAGGTTTAAAGAGGTAGCTGTTATACCCTCGGTTATGGATTCCCATATAATAAACCTAGTTGCAGACATAGGAATGTTAGCACAACAACTTAAGGAGAGGAGATAGCTGCAAAATCTCTGCACACAATGCTTAGTTCTCAGAAGGAAATCATAGGTACCATGCTTTTTCATGTAGGTTTAAAGAGTTAGCTACTGTACCGCCGTTTATGCTTTCCCATAGTGTAAATGCTATTTTAGAGATAGGCATATTAGCACATAAACTGAAGGGTAGGGGATAGCCACAAAATCTCTGCCCACAATGCTTAGTTCTCAGACGTAATTCATATGTGCCATGTTGTTTCATTTAGTTTTAAAGACTTAGCTTCTATACCCTCGCTTATGCTTTCCTCTATAGTAAATGCTGGTTTTAGAGATAGGTATGTTAGCACAAAAACTGAAGGAAAGGAGATAGCTGCAAAATCTCCGAACACAATGCTTAGTTCTCAGAAGTAAATCATATGTGCCATATTGTTTCATGTAGGTTTAAATAGGTAGTTGTTATACCCCCGGTTATGGATTCCCATATATTAAACCTAGTTGCAGAGATAGGAATGTTAGCACAACAACTTAAAGAGAGGAGATAGCTGCAAAATCTCTGCACACAATGGTTAGTTCTCAGAAGTAAATCATATGTACCATGCTTTTTCATGTAGGTTTAAAGACTTAGCTGCTGTACCCCCGTTTATGCTTTCCCATAGTGTAAATGCGAGTTTTAGAGATAGGCATATTAGCACAAAAACTGAACGAGAGGGGATAGCCACAAGATCTCTGCACACTTTGCTTAGTTCTCAGAAGTAAATAATAAGTGCCATGTTCTTTCATTTAAGTTTAAAGAGTTAGCTGCTAAACCTTCGGTTATGCTTTCCTATATTGTAAAGACTAGTTTTAGACATAGGAATGTTAGCACAAAAAATGAAGGAAAGGAGATAGCTGCAAACTCTCAGCACACATTGCTTAGTTCTCAGAAGCAAATCATATGTACCATGCTTTTTAACGTAGGTTTAAAGAGTCAGCTGCTGTCCCCCCGGTTATGCTTTCCCATAGTGTAAATGCTAGTTTTAGAGATAGGCATATTAGCACAAATACTGAAGGATAGGGGATAGCCACAAAATCAATGCACAGAATGCTTAGTTCTCAGAAGGAAATCATATGTGCCATGTTGTTTCATTTAGTTTTAAAGACTAAGCTTCTTTACCCTCGCTTATGCTTTCCTATATAGTTAATGCTGGTTTTAGAGATAGGAATGTTAGCACAAAAACTGAAGGAAAGGAGATAGCTGTAAAATCTCTGCATACAATGCTTAGTTCTCAGAAGTAAATCATATGTGCCATGTTGTTTCATTTAGGTTTCAATAGGTAGCTGTTATACCCTCGGATATGGATTACTATATAATAAACGCTAGTTTCAGAGATAGGAATGTTAGCACAAGAACTCAAGGAGAGGAGATAGCTGCAAAATCTCTGCACACAATGCTTAGTTCTCAGAAGGAATTCGTATGTACCATGCTTTTTCATGTAGGTTTAAAGAGTTAGCTGCTGTACCGCCGTTTATGCTTTCCCATAGTGTAAATGCGAGTTTTAGAGATAGGCATATTAGCAAAAAACCTGAAGGATTGGGGATAGCCACAAGATCTCTGCACACTTTTCTTAGTTCTCAGAGGTAAATAATAAGTGCCATGTTCTTTCATTTAAGTTTAAAGAGTTAGCTGCTAAACCCTCGGTTATGCTTTCGTATACTGTAAAGGCTAGTTTTAGACATAGAGATGTTAGCACAAAAACGGAAGGAAAGGAGATAGCTGCAAAATCTCTGCACACAATGCTTAGTTTTCAGAAGTAAATCATATGTGCATGTTATTTCATTTAGGTTTAAAGAGGTAGCTGTTATACCCTCGGTTATGGATTCCCATAAATAAACGCTAGTTTCAGAGATAGGTATGTTAGCACAAAAACTGAAGGAGAGGAGATAGCTGCAAAATCTCTGCACACAATGCTTAGTTCTCAGTAGTAAATCATATGTGCCATGTTGTTTCATTTAGGTTTAAATAGTTAGCTGTTATACCCTCGGATATGGATTACTATATAATAAAAGCTAGTTTCATAGACAGGATGTTAGCACAAGAACTCAAGGAGAGGAGATAGCTGCAAAATCTCTGCACACAATGCTTAGTTCTCAGAAGGAATTCGTATGTACCATGCTTTTTCATGTAGGTTTAAAGAGTTAGCTGCTGTACCGCCTATAAGGCTTTCGCATAGTGTAAATGCGAGTTTTAGAGATAGGCATATTAGCACAAAAACTGAAGGATAGGGGATAGCCACAAAATCTCTGCACACAATGCTTAGTTCTCAGAAGTAAATCATATGTGCCGTGTTGTTTCATTTTGTTTTAAAGACTTAGATTCTGTACCCTCGCTTATGCTTTCCTATATAGTTAATGCTGGTTTTAGAGATAGGAATGTCAGCACAAAAACTGAAGGAAAGGAGATAGCTGCAAAATCTCTGCACACAATGCTCAGTTCTCAGAAGTAAATCATATGGGCCATGTACTTTCATTTAGGTTTAAAGAGGTAGCTGTTATACCCTCGGTTATGGATTCCCATATAATAAACCTAGTTGCAGAGATAGGAATGTTAGCACAACAACTTAAGGAGAGGAGATAGCTGCAAAATCTCTGCACACAATGCTTAGTTCTCAGAAGGGAATCATAGATGGCTTGTTGTTTCATTTTGGTTTAAAGAGTTACCTGCTATAACCTCGGTTATGCATTCATATATAGAAAATGCTAGTTTTAGAGATAGGAGTGTTAGCACAAAAACTGAAGGAAAGGAGATAGCTGCAAAATCTTTGCACACCAACCTTAGTTGTCAGAAGCAAATCATATGTACCATACTTTTAAAGGTAGTTTTAAAGAGTTAGCTACTATACCCCGGTTATGATTCCCATAGTTTAAATGCTAGTTTTAGAGATAGCCATATTATCACAAAAGGTGAAGGAAAGGAGATAGCTGCAAAATCTCTGCACGCATTGCTTACTTCCCTAAGGTAAAGCACATGTGACATCCTCTTTCAAGTAGGTTTAAAGAGTTAACTGCTATACCCTCGGTTATGCTTTCCAATATAGTAAATACTAGTTTTAGAGATAGGAATGTTATCACAAGAACTGAAGGAGAGGAGATAGCTGCCAAATCTCTGCAAGCAATGCTTAGTCCTCAGAAGTAATTCATGTGTGCCATGTTGTTTCATTTAGGTTTAAAGAATTACCTGCTATACCCTCAGTTATGCTTTTCTACCTAGGAAAAGCTAGTTTCAGAGATAGGAATGTTAGCACAAAAACTGAAGGAGATGAAATAGCTGCAAAATCTCTGCACACAATGCTTAGTTCTCAGAAGGAAATCATATGTACCATGCTTTTTCATGTAGGTTTAAAGAGTTAGCTGCTGTACCCCCGTTTATGCTTTCCCGTAGTGTAAATGCGAGTTTTAGAGATAGGCATATTAGCACAAAAACTGAACGAGAGGGGATAGCCACAAGATCTCTGCACACTTTGCTTAGTTCTCAGAAGTAAATAATAAGTGCCATTTAAGTTTAAAGAGTTAGCTGCTAAACCCTCGGTTATGCTTTTGTATACTGTAAAGGCTAGTTTTAGACATAGAGATGTTAGCACAAAAACGGAAGGAAAGGAGATAGCTGCAAAATCTCTGCACACAATGCTTAGTTTTCAGAAGTAAATCATATGTGCATGTTATTTCATTTAGGTTTAAAGAGGTAGCTGTTATACCCTCGGTTATGGATTCCCATAAATAAACGCTAGTTTCAGAGATAGGTATGTTAGCACAAAAACTGAAGGAAAGGAGATAGCTGTAAAATCTCTGCATACAATGCTTAGTTCTCAGAAGTAAATCATATGTGCCATGTTGTTTCCTTTAGGTTTCAATAGGTAGCTGTTATACCCTCGGATATGGATTACTATATAATAAACGCTAGTTTCAGAGATAGGAATGTTAGCACAAGAACTCAAGGAGAGGAGATAGCTGCAAAATCTCTGCACACAATGCTTAGTTCTCAGAAGGAATTCGTATGTACCATGCTTTTTCATGTAGGTTTAAAGAGTTAGCTGCTGTACCGCCGTTTATGCTTTCCCATAGTGTAAATGCGAGTTTTAGAGATAGGCATATTAGCAAAAAAACTGAAGGATTGGGGATAGCCACAAGATCTCTGCACACTTTTCTTAGTTCTCAGAGGTAAATAATAAGTGCCATGTTCTTTCATTTAAGTTTAAAGAGTTAGCTGCTAAACCCTCGGTTATGCTTTCGTATACTGTAAAGGCTAGTTTTAGACATAGAGATGTTAGCACAAAAACTGAAGGAAAGGAGATAGCTGCAAAATCTCAGCACACAATGCTTAGTTCTCAGAAGCAAATCCTACGTACCATGCTTTTTAACGTAGGTTTAAAGAGATAGCTGCTGTCCCCCCGGTTATGCTTTCCCATAGTGTAAATGCTAGTTTTAGAGATAGGCATATTAGCACAAAAACTGAAGGATAGGGGATAGCCACAAAATCTCTGCACACAATGCTTAGTTCTCAGAAGTAAATCATATGTGCCGTGTTGTTTCATTTTGTTTTAAAGACTTAGATTCTATACCCTCGCTTATGCTTTCCTATATAGTAAATGCTGGTTTTAGAGATAGGAATGTTAGCACAAAAACTGAAGGAAAGGAGATAGCTGCAAAATCTCTGCACACAATGCTCAGTTCTCAGAAGTAAATCATATGGGCCATGTACTTTCATTTAGGTTTAAAGAGGTAGCTGTTATACCCTCGGTTATGGATTCCCATATAATAAACCTAGTTGCAGAGATAGGAATGTTAGCACAACAACTTAAGGAGAGGAGATAGCTGCAAAATCTCTGCACACAATGCTTAGTTCTCAGAAGGAAATCATAGATGGCTTGTTGTTTCATTTTGGTATAAAGAGTTACCTGCTATAACCTCGGTTATGCATTCATATATAGAAAATGCTAGTTTTAGAGATAGGAGTGTTAGCACAAAAACTGAAGGAAAGGAGATAGCTGCAAAATCTTTGCACACCAACCTTAGTTGTCAGAAGCAAATCATATGTACCATACTTTTTAAGGTAGGTTTAAAGAGTTAGCTACTATACCCCGGTTATGATTTCCCATAGTTTAAATGCTAGTTTTAGAGATAGCCATATTATCACAAAACGTGAAGGAAAGGAGATAGCTGCAAAATCTCTGCAAACATATTTGCTTAGTTCCCTAAAGTAAAGAACATGTAACATCCTCTTTCAAGCAGGTTTAAAGAGTTAGCAGCTATACCCTCGGTTAGGGTTTCCTACATAGAAAATACTAATTTTAAATATAGGAATGTTAGCACAAAAACTTAAAGAAAGGAGATATCTCCAAAATCTCTGCACACAATGCTTAGTTCTCAGAAGAAAATCATACGTGCAGTGGTCGTTTTTTAGTTTTCAAGAGTTAGCTGCTATATCCTCGCTTATGCTTTCCTATAAAGTAAAGGCTAGTTTTAGAGATAGGAATGTTAGCGCTAAAACTGAAGGAAAGGAGATAGCTGCAAACTCTCTGCACTCAATGCTTAGTTCCCAGAAGTAATTCATATGTGCCATGTTGTTTCATTTAGGTTTAAAGAGTTAGCTTCTATACCCCGGGTCATGCTTTCCTGTCCTGTAAATGCTAGTTTTAGAGATATGCATATTAGCACTATAACTGAAGTTAAGGAGATATCTGCAAAATCTCTGCACACAATGCTCAGTTCTCAGAAGTAAATCATATGGGCCATGTACTTTCATTTAGGTTTAAAGAGGTAGCTGTTATACCCTCGGTTATGGATTCCCATATAATAAACCTAGTTGCAGACATAGGAATGTTAGCACAACAACTTAAGGAGAGGAGATAGCTGCAAAATCTCTGCACACAATGCTTAGTTCTCAGAAGGAAATCATAGGTACCATGCTTTTTCATGTAGGTTTAAAGAGTTAGCTACTGTACCGCCGTTTATGCTTTCCCATAGTGTAAATGCTATTTTAGAGATAGGCATATTAGCACATAAACTGAAGGGTAGGGGATAGCCACAAAATCTCTGCCCACAATGCTTAGTTCTCAGACGTAATTCATATGTGCCATGTTGTTTCATTTAGTTTTAAAGACTTAGCTTCTATACCCTCGCTTATGCTTTCCTCTATAGTAAATGCTGGTTTTAGAGATAGGTATGTTAGCACAAAAACTGAAGGAAAGGAGATAGCTGCAAAATCTCCGAACACAATGCTTAGTTCTCAGAAGTAAATCATATGTGCCATATTGTTTCATGTAGGTTTAAATAGGTAGTTGTTATACCCCCGGTTATGGATTCCCATATATTAAACCTAGTTGCAGAGATAGGAATGTTAGCACAACAACTTAAAGAGAGGAGATAGCTGCAAAATCTCTGCACACAATGGTTAGTTCTCAGAAGTAAATCATATGTACCATGCTTTTTCATGTAGGTTTAAAGACTTAGCTGCTGTACCCCCGTTTATGCTTTCCCATAGTGTAAATGCGAGTTTTAGAGATAGGCATATTAGCACAAAAACTGAACGAGAGGGGACAGCCACAAGATCTCTGCACACTTTGCTTAGTTCTCAGAAGTAAATAATAAGTGCCATGTTCTTTCATTTAAGTTTAAAGAGTTAGCTGCTAAACCTTCGGTTATGCTTTCCTATATTGTAAAGACTAGTTTTAGACATAGGAATGTTAGCACAAAAAATGAAGGAAAGGAGATAGCTGCAAACTCTCAGCACACATTGCTTAGTTCTCAGAAGCAAATCATATGTACCATGCTTTTTAACGTAGGTGTAAAGAGTCAGCTGCTGTCCCCCCGGTTATGCTTTCCCATAGTGTAAATGCTAGTTTTAGAGATAGGCATATTAGCACAAATACTGAAGGATAGGGGATAGCCACAAAATCAATGCACAGAATGCTTAGTTCTCAGAAGGAAATCATATGTGCCATGTTGTTTCATTTAGTTTTAAAGACTAAGCTTCTTTACCCTCGCTTATGCTTTCCTATATAGTTAATGCTGGTTTTAGAGATAGGAATGTTAGCACAAAAACTGAAGGAAAGGAGATAGCTGTAAAATCTCTGCATACAATGCTTAGTTCTCAGAAGTAAATCATATGTGCCATGTTGTTTCCTTTAGGTTTCAATAGGTAGCTGTTATACCCTCGGATATGGATTACTATATAATAAACGCTAGTTTCAGAGATAGGAATGTTAGCACAAGAACTCAAGGAGAGGAGATAGCTGCAAAATCTCTGCACACAATGCTTAGTTCTCAGAAGGAATTCGTATGTACCATGCTTTTTCATGTAGGTTTAAAGAGTTAGCTGCTGTACCGCCGTTTATGCTTTCCCATAGTGTAAATGCGAGTTTTAGAGATAGGCATATTAGCAAAAAAACTGAAGGATTGGGGATAGCCACAAGATCTCTGCACACTTTTCTTAGTTCTCAGAGGTAAATAATAAGTGCCATGTTCTTTCATTTAAGTTTAAAGAGTTAGCTGCTAAACCCTCGGTTATGCTTTCGTATACTGTAAAGGCTAGTTTTAGACATAGAGATGTTAGCACAAAAACTGAAGGAAAGGAGATAGCTGCAAAATCTCAGCACACAATGCTTAGTTCTCAGAAGCAAATCCTATGTACCATGCTTTTTAACGTAGGTTTAAAGAGATAGCTGCTGTCCCCCCGGTTATGCTTTCCCATAGTGTAAATGCTAGTTTTAGAGATAGGCATATTAGCACAAAAACTGAAGGATAGGGGATAGCCACAAAATCTCTGCACACAATGCTTAGTTCTCAGAAGTAAATCATATGTGCCGTGTTGTTTCATTTTGTTTTAAAGACTTAGATTCTATACCCTCGCTTATGCTTTCCTATATAGTAAATGCTGGTTTTAGAGATAGGAATGTTAGCACAAAAACTGAAGGAAAGGAGATAGCTGCAAAATCTCTGCACACAATGCTCAGTTCTCAGAAGTAAATCATATGGGCCATGTACTTTCATTTAGGTTTAAAGAGGTAGCTGTTATACCCTCGGTTATGGATTCCCATATAATAAACCTAGTTGCAGAGATAGGAATGTTAGCACAACAACTTAAGGAGAGGAGATAGCTGCAAAATCTCTGCACACAATGCTTAGTTCTCAGAAGGAAATCATAGATGGCTTGTTGTTTCATTTTGGTATAAAGAGTTACCTGCTATAACCTCGGTTATGCATTCATATATAGAAAATGCTAGTTTTAGAGATAGGAGTGTTAGCACAAAAACTGAAGGAAAGGAGATAGCTGCAAAATCTTTGCACACCAACCTTAGTTGTCAGAAGCAAATCATATGTACCATACTTTTTAAGGTAGGTTTAAAGAGTTAGCTACTATACCCCGGTTATGATTTCCCATAGTTTAAATGCTAGTTTTAGAGATAGCCATATTATCACAAAACGTGAAGGAAAGGAGATAGCTGCAAAATCTCTGCAAACATATTTGCTTAGTTCCCTAAAGTAAAGAACATGTAACATCCTCTTTCAAGCAGGTTTAAAGAGTTAGCAGCTATACCCTCGGTTAGGGTTTCCTACATAGAAAATACTAATTTTAAATATAGGAATGTTAGCACAAAAACTTAAAGAAAGGAGATATCTCCAAAATCTCTGCACACAATGCTTAGTTCTCAGAAGAAAATCATACGTGCAGTGGTCGTTTTTTAGTTTTCAAGAGTTAGCTGCTATATCCTCGCTTATGCTTTCCTATAAAGTAAAGGCTAGTTTTAGAGATAGGAATGTTAGCGCTAAAACTGAAGGAAAGGAGATAGCTGCAAACTCTCTGCACTCAATGCTTAGTTCCCAGAAGTAATTCATATGTGCCATGTTGTTTCATTTAGGTTTAAAGAGTTAGCTTCTATACCCCGGGTCATGCTTTCCTGTCCTGTAAATGCTAGTTTTAGAGATATGCATATTAGCACTATAACTGAAGTTAAGGAGATATCTGCAAAATCTCTGCACACAATGCTCAGTTCTCAGAAGTAAATCATATGGGCCATGTACTTTCATTTAGGTTTAAAGAGGTAGCTGTTATACCCTCGGTTATGGATTCCCATATAATAAACCTAGTTGCAGACATAGGAATGTTAGCACAACAACTTAAGGAGAGGAGATAGCTGCAAAATCTCTGCACACAATGCTTAGTTCTCAGAAGGAAATCATAGGTACCATGCTTTTTCATGTAGGTTTAAAGAGTTAGCTACTGTACCGCCGTTTATGCTTTCCCATAGTGTAAATGCTATTTTAGAGATAGGCATATTAGCACATAAACTGAAGGGTAGGGGATAGCCACAAAATCTCTGCCCACAATGCTTAGTTCTCAGACGTAATTCATATGTGCCATGTTGTTTCATTTAGTTTTAAAGACTTAGCTTCTATACCCTCGCTTATGCTTTCCTCTATAGTAAATGCTGGTTTTAGAGATAGGTATGTTAGCACAAAAACTGAAGGAAAGGAGATAGCTGCAAAATCTCCGAACACAATGCTTAGTTCTCAGAAGTAAATCATATGTGCCATATTGTTTCATGTAGGTTTAAATAGGTAGTTGTTATACCCCCGGTTATGGATTCCCATATATTAAACCTAGTTGCAGAGATAGGAATGTTAGCACAACAACTTAAAGAGAGGAGATAGCTGCAAAATCTCTGCACACAATGGTTAGTTCTCAGAAGTAAATCATATGTACCATGCTTTTTCATGTAGGTTTAAAGACTTAGCTGCTGTACCCCCGTTTATGCTTTCCCATAGTGTAAATGCGAGTTTTAGAGATAGGCATATTAGCACAAAAACTGAACGAGAGGGGACAGCCACAAGATCTCTGCACACTTTGCTTAGTTCTCAGAAGTAAATAATAAGTGCCATGTTCTTTCATTTAAGTTTAAAGAGTTAGCTGCTAAACCTTCGGTTATGCTTTCCTATATTGTAAAGACTAGTTTTAGACATAGGAATGTTAGCACAAAAAATGAAGGAAAGGAGATAGCTGCAAACTCTCAGCACACATTGCTTAGTTCTCAGAAGCAAATCATATGTACCATGCTTTTTAACGTAGGTGTAAAGAGTCAGCTGCTGTCCCCCCGGTTATGCTTTCCCATAGTGTAAATGCTAGTTTTAGAGATAGGCATATTAGCACAAATACTGAAGGATAGGGGATAGCCACAAAATCAATGCACAGAATGCTTAGTTCTCAGAAGGAAATCATATGTGCCATGTTGTTTCATTTAGTTTTAAAGACTAAGCTTCTTTACCCTCGCTTATGCTTTCCTATATAGTTAATGCTGGTTTTAGAGATAGGAATGTTAGCACAAAAACTGAAGGAAAGGAGATAGCTGTAAAATCTCTGCATACAATGCTTAGTTCTCAGAAGTAAATCATATGTGCCATGTTGTTTCCTTTAGGTTTCAATAGGTAGCTGTTATACCCTCGGATATGGATTACTATATAATAAACGCTAGTTTCAGAGATAGGAATGTTAGCACAAGAACTCAAGGAGAGGAGATAGCTGCAAAATCTCTGCACACAATGCTTAGTTCTCAGAAGGAATTCGTATGTACCATGCTTTTTCATGTAGGTTTAAAGAGTTAGCTGCTGTACCGCCGTTTATGCTTTCCCATAGTGTAAATGCGAGTTTTAGAGATAGGCATATTAGCAAAAAAACTGAAGGATTGGGGATAGCCACAAGATCTCTGCACACTTTTCTTAGTTCTCAGAGGTAAATAATAAGTGCCATGTTCTTTCATTTAAGTTTAAAGAGTTAGCTGCTAAACCCTCGGTTATGCTTTCGTATACTGTAAAGGCTAGTTTTAGACATAGAGATGTTAGCACAAAAACTGAAGGAAAGGAGATAGCTGCAAAATCTCAGCACACAATGCTTAGTTCTCAGAAGCAAATCCTATGTACCATGCTTTTTAACGTAGGTTTAAAGAGATAGCTGCTGTCCCCCCGGTTATGCTTTCCCATAGTGTAAATGCTAGTTTTAGAGATAGGCATATTAGCACAAAAACTGAAGGATAGGGGATAGCCACAAAATCTCTGCACACAATGCTTAGTTCTCAGAAGTAAATCATATGTGCCGTGTTGTTTCATTTTGTTTTAAAGACTTAGATTCTATACCCTCGCTTATGCTTTCCTATATAGTAAATGCTGGTTTTAGAGATAGGAATGTTAGCACAAAAACTGAAGGAAAGGAGATAGCTGCAAAATCTCTGCACACAATGCTCAGTTCTCAGAAGTAAATCATATGGGCCATGTACTTTCATTTAGGTTTAAAGAGGTAGCTGTTATACCCTCGGTTATGGATTCCCATATAATAAACCTAGTTGCAGAGATAGGAATGTTAGCACAACAACTTAAGGAGAGGAGATAGCTGCAAAATCTCTGCACACAATGCTTAGTTCTCAGAAGGAAATCATAGATGGCTTGTTGTTTCATTTTGGTATAAAGAGTTACCTGCTATAACCTCGGTTATGCATTCATATATAGAAAATGCTAGTTTTAGAGATAGGAGTGTTAGCACAAAAACTGAAGGAAAGGAGATAGCTGCAAAATCTTTGCACACCAACCTTAGTTGTCAGAAGCAAATCATATGTACCATACTTTTTAAGGTAGGTTTAAAGAGTTAGCTACTATACCCCGGTTATGATTTCCCATAGTTTAAATGCTAGTTTTAGAGATAGCCATATTATCACAAAACGTGAAGGAAAGGAGATAGCTGCAAAATCTCTGCAAACATATTTGCTTAGTTCCCTAAAGTAAAGAACATGTAACATCCTCTTTCAAGCAAGTTTAAAGAGTTAGCAGCTATACCCTCGGTTAGGGTTTCCTACATAGAAAATACTAATTTTAAATATAGGAATGTTAGCACAAAAACTTAAAGAAAGGAGATATCTCCAAAATCTCTGCACACAATGCTTAGTTCTCAGAAGAAAATCATACGTGCAGTGGTCGTTTTTTAGTTTTCAAGAGTTAGCTGCTATATCCTCGCTTATGCTTTCCTATAAAGTAAAGGCTAGTTTTAGAGATAGGAATGTTAGCGCTAAAACTGAAGGAAAGGAGATAGCTGCAAACTCTCTGCACTCAATGCTTAGTTCCCAGAAGTAATTCATATGTGCCATGTTGTTTCATTTAGGTTTAAAGAGTTAGCTTCTATACCCCGGGTCATGCTTTCCTGTCCTGTAAATGCTAGTTTTAGAGATATGCATATTAGCACTATAACTGAAGTTAAGGAGATATCTGCAAAATCTCTGCACACAATGCTCAGTTCTCAGAAGTAAATCATATGGGCCATGTACTTTCATTTAGGTTTAAAGAGGTAGCTGTTATACCCTCGGTTATGGATTCCCATATAATAAACCTAGTTGCAGACATAGGAATGTTAGCACAACAACTTAAGGAGAGGAGATAGCTGCAAAATCTCTGCACACAATGCTTAGTTCTCAGAAGGAAATCATAGGTACCATGCTTTTTCATGTAGGTTTAAAGAGTTAGCTACTGTACCGCCGTTTATGCTTTCCCATAGTGTAAATGCTATTTTAGAGATAGGCATATTAGCACATAAACTGAAGGGTAGGGGATAGCCACAAAATCTCTGCCCACAATGCTTAGTTCTCAGACGTAATTCATATGTGCCATGTTGTTTCATTTAGTTTTAAAGACTTAGCTTCTATACCCTCGCTTATGCTTTCCTCTATAGTAAATGCTGGTTTTAGAGATAGGTATGTTAGCACAAAAACTGAAGGAAAGGAGATAGCTGCAAAATCTCCGAACACAATGCTTAGTTCTCAGAAGTAAATCATATGTGCCATATTGTTTCATGTAGGTTTAAATAGGTAGTTGTTATACCCCCGGTTATGGATTCCCATATATTAAACCTAGTTGCAGAGATAGGAATGTTAGCACAACAACTTAAAGAGAGGAGATAGCTGCAAAATCTCTGCACACAATGGTTAGTTCTCAGAAGTAAATCATATGTACCATGCTTTTTCATGTAGGTTTAAAGACTTAGCTGCTGTACCCCCGTTTATGCTTTCCCATAGTGTAAATGCGAGTTTTAGAGATAGGCATATTAGCACAAAAACTGAACGAGAGGGGACAGCCACAAGATCTCTGCACACTTTGCTTAGTTCTCAGAAGTAAATAATAAGTGCCATGTTCTTTCATTTAAGTTTAAAGAGTTAGCTGCTAAACCTTCGGTTATGCTTTCCTATATTGTAAAGACTAGTTTTAGACATAGGAATGTTAGCACAAAAAATGAAGGAAAGGAGATAGCTGCAAACTCTCAGCACACATTGCTTAGTTCTCAGAAGCAAATCATATGTACCATGCTTTTTAACGTAGGTGTAAAGAGTCAGCTGCTGTCCCCCCGGTTATGCTTTCCCATAGTGTAAATGCTAGTTTTAGAGATAGGCATATTAGCACAAATACTGAAGGATAGGGGATAGCCACAAAATCAATGCACAGAATGCTTAGTTCTCAGAAGGAAATCATATGTGCCATGTTGTTTCATTTAGTTTTAAAGACTAAGCTTCTTTACCCTCGCTTATGCTTTCCTATATAGTTAATGCTGGTTTTAGAGATAGGAATGTTAGCACAAAAACTGAAGGAAAGGAGATAGCTGTAAAATCTCTGCATACAATGCTTAGTTCTCAGAAGTAAATCATATGTGCCATGTTGTTTCCTTTAGGTTTCAATAGGTAGCTGTTATACCCTCGGATATGGATTACTATATAATAAACGCTAGTTTCAGAGATAGGAATGTTAGCACAAGAACTCAAGGAGAGGAGATAGCTGCAAAATCTCTGCACACAATGCTTAGTTCTCAGAAGGAATTCGTATGTACCATGCTTTTTCATGTAGGTTTAAAGAGTTAGCTGCTGTACCGCCGTTTATGCTTTCCCATAGTGTAAATGCGAGTTTTAGAGATAGGCATATTAGCAAAAAAACTGAAGGATTGGGGATAGCCACAAGATCTCTGCACACTTTTCTTAGTTCTCAGAGGTAAATAATAAGTGCCATGTTCTTTCATTTAAGTTTAAAGAGTTAGCTGCTAAACCCTCGGTTATGCTTTCGTATACTGTAAAGGCTAGTTTTAGACATAGAGATGTTAGCACAAAAACTGAAGGAAAGGAGATAGCTGCAAAATCTCAGCACACAATGCTTAGTTCTCAGAAGCAAATCCTATGTACCATGCTTTTTAACGTAGGTTTAAAGAGATAGCTGCTGTCCCCCCGGTTATGCTTTCCCATAGTGTAAATGCTAGTTTTAGAGATAGGCATATTAGCACAAAAACTGAAGGATAGGGGATAGCCACAAAATCTCTGCACACAATGCTTAGTTCTCAGAAGTAAATCATATGTGCCGTGTTGTTTCATTTTGTTTTAAAGACTTAGATTCTATACCCTCGCTTATGCTTTCCTATATAGTAAATGCTGGTTTTAGAGATAGGAATGTTAGCACAAAAACTGAAGGAAAGGAGATAGCTGCAAAATCTCTGCACACAATGCTCAGTTCTCAGAAGTAAATCATATGGGCCATGTACTTTCATTTAGGTTTAAAGAGGTAGCTGTTATACCCTCGGTTATGGATTCCCATATAATAAACCTAGTTGCAGAGATAGGAATGTTAGCACAACAACTTAAGGAGAGGAGATAGCTGCAAAATCTCTGCACACAATGCTTAGTTCTCAGAAGGAAATCATAGATGGCTTGTTGTTTCATTTTGGTATAAAGAGTTACCTGCTATAACCTCGGTTATGCATTCATATATAGAAAATGCTAGTTTTAGAGATAGGAGTGTTAGCACAAAAACTGAAGGAAAGGAGATAGCTGCAAAATCTTTGCACACCAACCTTAGTTGTCAGAAGCAAATCATATGTACCATACTTTTTAAGGTAGGTTTAAAGAGTTAGCTACTATACCCCGGTTATGATTTCCCATAGTTTAAATGCTAGTTTTAGAGATAGCCATATTATCACAAAACGTGAAGGAAAGGAGATAGCTGCAAAATCTCTGCAAACATATTTGCTTAGTTCCCTAAAGTAAAGAACATGTAACATCCTCTTTCAAGCAGGTTTAAAGAGTTAGCAGCTATACCCTCGGTTAGGGTTTCCTACATAGAAAATACTAATTTTAAATATAGGAATGTTAGCACAAAAACTTAAAGAAAGGAGATATCTCCAAAATCTCTGCACACAATGCTTAGTTCTCAGAAGAAAATCATACGTGCAGTGGTCGTTTTTTAGTTTTCAAGAGTTAGCTGCTATATCCTCGCTTATGCTTTCCTATAAAGTAAAGGCTAGTTTTAGAGATAGGAATGTTAGCGCTAAAACTGAAGGAAAGGAGATAGCTGCAAACTCTCTGCACTCAATGCTTAGTTCCCAGAAGTAATTCATATGTGCCATGTTGTTTCATTTAGGTTTAAAGAGTTAGCTTCTATACCCCGGGTCATGCTTTCCTGTCCTGTAAATGCTAGTTTTAGAGATATGCATATTAGCACTATAACTGAAGTTAAGGAGATATCTGCAAAATCTCTGCACACAATGCTCAGTTCTCAGAAGTAAATCATATGGGCCATGTACTTTCATTTAGGTTTAAAGAGGTAGCTGTTATACCCTCGGTTATGGATTCCCATATAATAAACCTAGTTGCAGACATAGGAATGTTAGCACAACAACTTAAGGAGAGGAGATAGCTGCAAAATCTCTGCACACAATGCTTAGTTCTCAGAAGGAAATCATAGGTACCATGCTTTTTCATGTAGGTTTAAAGAGTTAGCTACTGTACCGCCGTTTATGCTTTCCCATAGTGTAAATGCTATTTTAGAGATAGGCATATTAGCACATAAACTGAAGGGTAGGGGATAGCCACAAAATCTCTGCCCACAATGCTTAGTTCTCAGACGTAATTCATATGTGCCATGTTGTTTCATTTAGTTTTAAAGACTTAGCTTCTATACCCTCGCTTATGCTTTCCTCTATAGTAAATGCTGGTTTTAGAGATAGGTATGTTAGCACAAAAACTGAAGGAAAGGAGATAGCTGCAAAATCTCCGAACACAATGCTTAGTTCTCAGAAGTAAATCATATGTGCCATATTGTTTCATGTAGGTTTAAATAGGTAGTTGTTATACCCCCGGTTATGGATTCCCATATATTAAACCTAGTTGCAGAGATAGGAATGTTAGCACAACAACTTAAAGAGAGGAGATAGCTGCAAAATCTCTGCACACAATGGTTAGTTCTCAGAAGTAAATCATATGTACCATGCTTTTTCATGTAGGTTTAAAGACTTAGCTGCTGTACCCCCGTTTATGCTTTCCCATAGTGTAAATGCGAGTTTTAGAGATAGGCATATTAGCACAAAAACTGAACGAGAGGGGATAGCCACAAGATCTCTGCACACTTTGCTTAGTTCTCAGAAGTAAATAATAAGTGCCATGTTCTTTCATTTAAGTTTAAAGAGTTAGCTGCTAAACCTTCGGTTATGCTTTCCTATATTGTAAAGACTAGTTTTAGACATAGGAATGTTAGCACAAAAAATGAAGGAAAGGAGATAGCTGCAAACTCTCAGCACACATTGCTTAGTTCTCAGAAGCAAATCATATGTACCATGCTTTTTAACGTAGGTTTAAAGAGTCAGCTGCTGTCCCCCCGGTTATGCTTTCCCATAGTGTAAATGCTAGTTTTAGAGATAGGCATATTAGCACAAATACTGAAGGATAGGGGATAGCCACAAAATCAATGCACAGAATGCTTAGTTCTCAGAAGGAAATCATATGTGCCATGTTGTTTCATTTAGTTTTAAAGACTAAGCTTCTTTACCCTCGCTTATGCTTTCCTATATAGTTAATGCTGGTTTTAGAGATAGGAATGTTAGCACAAAAACTGAAGGAAAGGAGATAGCTGTAAAATCTCTGCATACAATGCTTAGTTCTCAGAAGTAAATCATATGTGCCATGTTGTTTCATTTAGGTTTCAATAGGTAGCTGTTATACCCTCGGATATGGATTACTATATAATAAACGCTAGTTTCAGAGATAGGAATGTTAGCACAAGAACTCAAGGAGAGGAGATAGCTGCAAAATCTCTGCACACAATGCTTAGTTCTCAGAAGGAATTCGTATGTACCATGCTTTTTCATGTAGGTTTAAAGAGTTAGCTGCTGTACCGCCGTTTATGCTTTCCCATAGTGTAAATGCGAGTTTTAGAGATAGGCATATTAGCAAAAAACCTGAAGGATTGGGGATAGCCACAAGATCTCTGCACACTTTTCTTAGTTCTCAGAGGTAAATAATAAGTGCCATGTTCTTTCATTTAAGTTTAAAGAGTTAGCTGCTAAACCCTCGGTTATGCTTTCGTATACTGTAAAGGCTAGTTTTAGACATAGAGATGTTAGCACAAAAACTGAAGGAAAGGAGATAGCTGCAAAATCTCAGCACACAATGCTTAGTTCTCAGAAGCAAATCCTATGTACCATGCTTTTTAACGTAGGTTTAAAGAGATAGCTGCTGTCCCCCCGGTTATGCTTTCCCATAGTGTAAATGCTAGTTTTAGAGATAGGCATATTAGCACAAAAACTGAAGGATAGGGGATAGCCACAAAATCTCTGCACACAATGCTTAGTTCTCAGAAGTAAATCATATGTGCCGTGTTGTTTCATTTTGTTTTAAAGACTTAGCTTCTATACCCTCGCTTATGCTTTCCTATATAGTTAATGCTGGTTTTAGAGATAGGAATGTTAGCACAAAAACTGAAGGAAAGGAGATAGCTGCAAAATCTCTGCACACAATGCTCAGTTCTCAGAAGTAAATCATATGGGCCATGTACTTTCATTTAGGTTTAAAGAGGTAGCTGTTATACCCTCGGTTATGGATTCCCATATAATAAACCTAGTTGCAGAGATAGGAATGTTAGCACAACAACTTAAGGAGAGGAGATAGCTGCAAAATCTCTGCACACAATGCTTAGTTCTCAGAAGGAAATCATAGATGGCTTGTTGTTTCATTTTGGTTTAAAGAGTTACCTGCTATAACCTCGGTTATGCATTCATATATAGAAAATGCTAGTTTTAGAGATAGGAGTGTTAGCACAAAAACTGAAGGAAAGGAGATAGCTGCAAAATCTTTGCACACCAACCTTAGTTGTCAGAAGCAAATCATATGTACCATACTTTTTAAGGTAGGTTTAAAGAGTTAGCTACTATACCCCGGTTATGATTTCCCATAGTTTAAATGCTAGTTTTAGAGATAGCCATATTATCACAAAAGGTGAAGGAAAGGAGATAGCTGCAAAATCTCTGCATAAAATGCTTAGTTCTCAGAAGTAAATCATACGTGCCATGTTGATCATTTAGGTTTAAAGAGGTAGCTCCTATAACCCGGGTTATGCTTTCCTGTTCTGTAAAGGCTAGTTTTAGAGATATGCATATTAGCCCTAAAACTGAAGGAAAGGAGATAGCTGCAAAATCTCTGCACACAATGCTTAGTTCTCAGAAGTAAATCATATGTGCCATGTTATTTCATTTAGGTTTAAAGAGGTAGCTGTTATACCCTCGGTTATGGATTCCCATAAATAAACGCTAGTTTCAGAGATAGGAATGTTAGCACAAAAACTGAAGGAAAGGAGATAGCTGCAAAATCTCTGCACACAAAGCTTACTTCTCAGAAGGAAATCATATGTACCATGCTTTTTCATGTAGGTTTAAAGAGTTAGCTGCTGTACCCCCGTTTATGCTTTCCCGTAGTGTAAATGCGAGTTTTAGAGATAGGCATATTAGCACAAAAACTGAACGAGAGGGGATAGCCACAAGATCTCTGCACACTTTGCTTAGTTCTCAGAAGTAAATAATAAGTGCCATTTAAGTTTAAAGAGTTAGCTGCTAAACCCTCGGTTATGCTTTCGTATACTGTAAAGGCTAGTTTTAGACATAGAGATGTTAGCACAAAAATGGAAGGAAAGGAGATAGCTGCAAAATCTCTGCACACAATGCTTAGTTTTCAGAAGTAAATCATATGTGCATGTTATTTCATTTAGGTTTAAAGAGGTAGCTGTTATACCCTCGGTTATGGATTCCCATAAATAAACGCTAGTTTCAGAGATAGGTATGTTAGCACAAAAACTGAAGGAGAGGAGATAGCTGCAAAATCTCTGCACACAATGCTTAGTTCTCAGTAGTAAATCATATGTGCCATGTTGTTTCATTTAGGTTTAAATAGTTAGCTGTTATACCCTCGGATATGGATTACTATATAATAAAAGCTAGTTTCATAGACAGGATGTTAGCACAAGAACTCAAGGAGAGGAGATAGCTGCAAAATCTCTGCACACAATGCTTAGTTCTCAGAAGGAATTCGTATGTACCATGCTTTTTCATGTAGGTTTAAAGAGTTAGCTGCTGTACCGCCTATAAGGCTTTCGCATAGTGTAAATGCGAGTTTTAGAGATAGGCATATTAGCACAAAAACTGAAGGATAGGGGATAGCCACAAAATCTCTGCACACAATGCTTAGTTCTCAGAAGTAAATCATATGTGCCGTGTTGTTTCATTTTGTTTTAAAGACTTAGATTCTGTACCCTCGCTTATGCTTTCCTATATAGTTAATGCTGGTTTTAGAGATAGGAATGTCAGCACAAAAACTGAAGGAAAGGAGATAGCTGCAAAATCTCTGCACACAATGCTCAGTTCTCAGAAGTAAATCATATGGGCCATGTACTTTCATTTAGGTTTAAAGAGGTAGCTGTTATACCCTCGGTTATGGATTCCCATATAATAAACTTAGTTGCAGAGATAGGAATGTTAGCACAACAACTTAAGGAGAGGAGATAGCTGCAAAATCTCTGCACACAATGCTTAGTTCTCAGAAGGGAATCATAGATGGCTTGTTGTTTCATTTTGGTTTAAAGAGTTACCTGCTATAACCTCGGTTATGCATTCATATATAGAAAATGCTAGTTTTAGAGATAGGAGTGTTAGCACAAAAACTGAAGGAAAGGAGATAGCTGCAAAATCTTTGCACACCAACCTTAGTTGTCAGAAGCAAATCATATGTACCATACTTTTAAAGGTAGTTTTAAAGAGTTAGCTACTATACCCCGGTTATGATTCCCATAGTTTAAATGCTAGTTTTAGAGATAGCCATATTATCACAAAAGGTGAAGGAAAGGAGATAGCTGCAAAATCTCTGCACGCTTTGCTTACTTCCCTAAGGTAAAGCACATGTGACATCCTCTTTCAAGTAGGTTTAAAGAGTTAACTGCTATACCCTCGGTTATGCTTTCCAATATAGTAAATACTAGTTTTAGAGATAGGAATGTTATCACAAGAACTGAAGGAGAGGAGATAGCTGCCAAATCTCTGCAAGCAATGCTTAGTCCTCAGAAGTAATTCATGTGTGCCATGTTGTTTCATTTAGGTTTAAAGAATTACCTGCTATACCCTCAGTTATGCTTTTCTACCTAGGAAAAGCTAGTTTCAGAGATAGGAATGTTAGCACAAAAACTGAAGGAGATGAAATAGCTGCAAAATCTCTGCACACAATGCTTAGTTCTCAGAAGGAAATCATATGTACCATGCTTTTTCATGTAGGTTTAAAGAGTTAGCTGCTGTACCCCCGTTTATGCTTTCCCGTAGTGTAAATGCGAGTTTTAGAGATAGGCATATTAGCACAAAAACTGAACGAGAGGGGATAGCCACAAGATCTCTGCACACTTTGCTTAGTTCTCAGAAGTAAATAATAAGTGCCATTTAAGTTTAAAGAGTTAGCTGCTAAACCCTCGGTTATGCTTTCGTATACTGTAAAGGCTAGTTTTAGACATAGAGATGTTAGCACAAAAACGGAAGGAAAGGAGATAGCTGCAAAATCTCTGCACACAATGCTTAGTTTTCAGAAGTAAATCATATGTGCATGTTATTTCATTTAGGTTTAAAGAGGTAGCTGTTATACCCTCGGTTATGGATTCCCATAAATAAACGCTAGTTTCAGAGATAGGTATGTTAGCACAAAAACTGAAGGAGAGGAGATAGCTGCAAAATCTCTGCACACAATGCTTAGTTCTCAGAAGTAAATCATATGTGCCTTGTTGTTTCATTTAGGTTTAAATAGGTAGCTGTTATACCCTCGGATATGGATTACTATATAATAAAAGGTAGTTTCAGAGACAGGAATGTTAGCACAAGAACTCAAGGAGAGGAGATAGCTGCAAAATCTCTGCACACAATGCTTAGTTCTCAGAAGGAATTCGTATGTACCATGCTTTTTCATGTAGGTTTAAAGAGTTAGCTGCTGTACCGCCTTTTATGCTTTCGTATAGTGTAAATGCGAGTTTTAGAGATAGGCATATTAGCAAAAAAACTGAAGGATTGGGGATAGCCACAAGATCTCTGCACACTTTGCTTAGTTCTCAGAAGTAAATAATAAGTGCCATGTTCTTTCATTTCAGTTTAAAGAGTTAGCTGCTAAACCCTCGGTTATGCTTTCATATACTGTAAAGGCTAGTTTTAGACATAGAGATGTTAGCACAAAAACTGAAGGAAAGGAGATAGCTGCAAAATCTCAGCACACAATGCTTAGTTCTCAGAAGCAAATCCTACGTACCATGCTTTTTAACGTAGGTTTAAAGAGATAGCTGCTGTCCCCCCGGTTATGCTTTCCCATAGTGTAAATGCTAGTTTTAGAGATAGGCATATTAGCACAAAAACTGAAGGATAGGGGATAGCCACAAAATCTCTGCACACAATGCTTAGTTCTCAGAAGTAAATCATATGTGCCGTGTTGTTTCATTTTGTTTTAAAGACTTAGATTCTATACCCTCGCTTATGCTTTCCTATATAGTAAATGCTGGTTTTAGAGATAGGAATGTTAGCACAAAAACTGAAGGAAAGGAGATAGCTGCAAAATCTCTGCACACAATGCTCAGTTCTCAGAAGTAAATCATATGGGCCATGTACTTTCATTTAGGTTTAAAGAGGTAGCTGTTATACCCTCGGTTATGGATTCCCATATAATAAACCTAGTTGCAGAGATAGGAATGTTAGCACAACAACTTAAGGAGAGGAGATAGCTGCAAAATCTCTGCACACAATGCTTAGTTCTCAGAAGGAAATCATAGATGGCTTGTTGTTTCATTTTGGTATAAAGAGTTACCTGCTATAACCTCGGTTATGCATTCATATATAGAAAATGCTAGTTTTAGAGATAGGAGTGTTAGCACAAAAACTGAAGGAAAGGAGATAGCTGCAAAATCTTTGCACACCAACCTTAGTTGTCAGAAGCAAATCATATGTACCATACTTTTTAAGGTAGGTTTAAAGAGTTAGCTACTATACCCCGGTTATGATTTCCCATAGTTTAAATGCTAGTTTTAGAGATAGCCATATTATCACAAAACGTGAAGGAAAGGAGATAGCTGCAAAATCTCTGCAAACATATTTGCTTAGTTCCCTAAAGTAAAGAACATGTAACATCCTCTTTCAAGCAGGTTTAAAGAGTTAGCAGCTATACCCTCGGTTAGGGTTTCCTACATAGAAAATACTAATTTTAAATATAGGAATGTTAGCACAAAAACTTAAAGAAAGGAGATATCTCCAAAATCTCTGCACACAATGCTTAGTTCTCAGAAGAAAATCATACGTGCAGTGGTCGTTTTTTAGTTTTCAAGAGTTAGCTGCTATATCCTCGCTTATGCTTTCCTATAAAGTAAAGGCTAGTTTTAGAGATAGGAATGTTAGCGCTAAAACTGAAGGAAAGGAGATAGCTGCAAACTCTCTGCACTCAATGCTTAGTTCCCAGAAGTAATTCATATGTGCCATGTTGTTTCATTTAGGTTTAAAGAGTTAGCTTCTATACCCCGGGTCATGCTTTCCTGTCCTGTAAATGCTAGTTTTAGAGATATGCATATTAGCACTATAACTGAAGTTAAGGAGATATCTGCAAAATCTCTGCACACAATGCTCAGTTCTCAGAAGTAAATCATATGGGCCATGTACTTTCATTTAGGTTTAAAGAGGTAGCTGTTATACCCTCGGTTATGGATTCCCATATAATAAACCTAGTTGCAGACATAGGAATGTTAGCACAACAACTTAAGGAGAGGAGATAGCTGCAAAATCTCTGCACACAATGCTTAGTTCTCAGAAGGAAATCATAGGTACCATGCTTTTTCATGTAGGTTTAAAGAGTTAGCTACTGTACCGCCGTTTATGCTTTCCCATAGTGTAAATGCTATTTTAGAGATAGGCATATTAGCACATAAACTGAAGGGTAGGGGATAGCCACAAAATCTCTGCCCACAATGCTTAGTTCTCAGACGTAATTCATATGTGCCATGTTGTTTCATTTAGTTTTAAAGACTTAGCTTCTATACCCTCGCTTATGCTTTCCTCTATAGTAAATGCTGGTTTTAGAGATAGGTATGTTAGCACAAAAACTGAAGGAAAGGAGATAGCTGCAAAATCTCCGAACACAATGCTTAGTTCTCAGAAGTAAATCATATGTGCCATATTGTTTCATGTAGGTTTAAATAGGTAGTTGTTATACCCCCGGTTATGGATTCCCATATAATAAACCTAGTTGCAGAGATAGGAATGTTAGCACAACAACTTAAAGAGAGGAGATAGCTGCAAAATCTCTGCACACAATGGTTAGTTCTCAGAAGTAAATCATATGTACCATGCTTTTTCATGTAGGTTTAAAGATTTAGCTGCTGTACCCCCGTTTATGCTTTCCCATAGTGTAAATGCGAGTTTTAGAGATAGGCATATTAGCACAAAAACTGAACGAGAGGGGATAGCCACAAGATCTCTGCACACTTTGCTTAGTTCTCAGAAGTAAATAATAAGTGCCATGTTCTTTCATTTAAGTTTAAAGAGTTAGCTGCTAAACCTTCGGTTATGCTTTCCTATATTGTAAAGACTAGTTTTAGACATAGGAATGTTAGCACAAAAAATGAAGGAAAGGAGATAGCTGCAAACTCTCAGCACACATTGCTTAGTTCTCAGAAGCAAATCATATGTACCATGCTTTTTAACGTAGGTTTAAAGAGTCAGCTGCTGTCCCCCCGGTTATGCTTTCCCATAGTGTAAATGCTAGTTTTAGAGATAGGCATATTAGCACAAATACTGAAGGATAGGGGATAGCCACAAAATCAATGCACAGAATGCTTAGTTCTCAGAAGGAAATCATATGTGCCATGTTGTTTCATTTAGTTTTAAAGACTAAGCTTCTTTACCCTCGCTTATGCTTTCCTATATAGTTAATGCTGGTTTTAGAGATAGGAATGTTAGCACAAAAACTGAAGGAAAGGAGATAGCTGTAAAATCTCTGCATACAATGCTTAGTTCTCAGAAGTAAATCATATGTGCCATGTTGTTTCATTTAGGTTTCAATAGGTAGCTGTTATACCCTCGGATATGGATTACTATATAATAAACGCTAGTTTCAGAGATAGGAATGTTAGCACAAGAACTCAAGGAGAGGAGATAGCTGCAAAATCTCTGCACACAATGCTTAGTTCTCAGAAGGAATTCGTATGTACCATGCTTTTTCATGTAGGTTTAAAGAGTTAGCTGCTGTACCGCCGTTTATGCTTTCCCATAGTGTAAATGCGAGTTTTAGAGATAGGCATATTAGCAAAAAACCTGAAGGATTGGGGATAGCCACAAGATCTCTGCACACTTTTCTTAGTTCTCAGAGGTAAATAATAAGTGCCATGTTCTTTCATTTAAGTTTAAAGAGTTAGCTGCTAAACCCTCGGTTATGCTTTCGTATACTGTAAAGGCTAGTTTTAGACATAGAGATGTTAGCACAAAAACGGAAGGAAAGGAGATAGCTGCAAAATCTCTGCACACAATGCTTAGTTTTCAGAAGTAAATCATATGTGCATGTTATTTCATTTAGGTTTAAAGAGGTAGCTGTTATACCCTCGGTTATGGATTCCCATAAATAAACGCTAGTTTCAGAGATAGGTATGTTAGCACAAAAACTGAAGGAGAGGAGATAGCTGCAAAATCTCTGCACACAATGCTTAGTTCTCAGTAGTAAATCATATGTGCCATGTTGTTTCATTTAGGTTTAAATAGTTAGCTGTTATACCCTCGGATATGGATTACTATATAATAAAAGCTAGTTTCATAGACAGGATGTTAGCACAAGAACTCAAGGAGAGGAGATAGCTGCAAAATCTCTGCACACAATGCTTAGTTCTCAGAAGGAATTCGTATGTACCATGCTTTTTCATGTAGGTTTAAAGAGTTAGCTGCTGTACCGCCTATAAGGCTTTCGCATAGTGTAAATGCGAGTTTTAGAGATAGGCATATTAGCACAAAAACTGAAGGATAGGGGATAGCCACAAAATCTCTGCACACAATGCTTAGTTCTCAGAAGTAAATCATATGTGCCGTGTTGTTTCATTTTGTTTTAAAGACTTAGATTCTGTACCCTCGCTTATGCTTTCCTATATAGTTAATGCTGGTTTTAGAGATAGGAATGTCAGCACAAAAACTGAAGGAAAGGAGATAGCTGCAAAATCTCTGCACACAATGCTCAGTTCTCAGAAGTAAATCATATGGGCCATGTACTTTCATTTAGGTTTAAAGAGGTAGCTGTTATACCCTCGGTTATGGATTCCCATATAATAAACCTAGTTGCAGAGATAGGAATGTTAGCACAACAACTTAAGGAGAGGAGATAGCTGCAAAATCTCTGCACACAATGCTTAGTTCTCAGAAGGGAATCATAGATGGCTTGTTGTTTCATTTTGGTTTAAAGAGTTACCTGCTATAACCTCGGTTATGCATTCATATATAGAAAATGCTAGTTTTAGAGATAGGAGTGTTAGCACAAAAACTGAAGGAAAGGAGATAGCTGCAAAATCTTTGCACACCAACCTTAGTTGTCAGAAGCAAATCATATGTACCATACTTTTAAAGGTAGTTTTAAAGAGTTAGCTACTATACCCCGGTTATGATTCCCATAGTTTAAATGCTAGTTTTAGAGATAGCCATATTATCACAAAAGGTGAAGGAAAGGAGATAGCTGCAAAATCTCTGCACGCATTGCTTACTTCCCTAAGGTAAAGCACATGTGACATCCTCTTTCAAGTAGGTTTAAAGAGTTAACTGCTATACCCTCGGTTATGCTTTCCAATATAGTAAATACTAGTTTTAGAGATAGGAATGTTATCACAAGAACTGAAGGAGAGGAGATAGCTGCCAAATCTCTGCAAGCAATGCTTAGTCCTCAGAAGTAATTCATGTGTGCCATGTTGTTTCATTTAGGTTTAAAGAATTACCTGCTATACCCTCAGTTATGCTTTTCTACCTAGGAAAAGCTAGTTTCAGAGATAGGAATGTTAGCACAAAAACTGAAGGAGATGAAATAGCTGCAAAATCTCTGCACACAATGCTTAGTTCTCAGAAGGAAATCATATGTACCATGCTTTTTCATGTAGGTTTAAAGAGTTAGCTGCTGTACCCCCGTTTATGCTTTCCCGTAGTGTAAATGCGAGTTTTAGAGATAGGCATATTAGCACAAAAACTGAACGAGAGGGGATAGCCACAAGATCTCTGCACACTTTGCTTAGTTCTCAGAAGTAAATAATAAGTGCCATTTAAGTTTAAAGAGTTAGCTGCTAAACCCTCGGTTATGCTTTCGTATACTGTAAAGGCTAGTTTTAGACATAGAGATGTTAGCACAAAAACGGAAGGAAAGGAGATAGCTGCAAAATCTCTGCACACAATGCTTAGTTTTCAGAAGTAAATCATATGTGCATGTTATTTCATTTAGGTTTAAAGAGGTAGCTGTTATACCCTCGGTTATGGATTCCCATAAATAAACGCTAGTTTCAGAGATAGGTATGTTAGCACAAAAACTGAAGGAGAGGAGATAGCTGCAAAATCTCTGCACACAATGCTTAGTTCTCAGAAGTAAATCATATGTGCCTTGTTGTTTCATTTAGGTTTAAATAGGTAGCTGTTATACCCTCGGATATGGATTACTATATAATAAAAGGTAGTTTCAGAGACAGGAATGTTAGCACAAGAACTCAAGGAGAGGAGATAGCTGCAAAATCTCTGCACACAATGCTTAGTTCTCAGAAGGAATTCGTATGTACCATGCTTTTTCATGTAGGTTTAAAGAGTTAGCTGCTGTACCGCCTTTTATGCTTTCGCATAGTGTAAATGCGAGTTTTAGAGATAGGCATATTAGCAAAAAAACTGAAGGATTGGGGATAGCCACAAGATCTCTGCACACTTTGCTTAGTTCTCAGAAGTAAATAATAAGTGCCATGTTCTTTCATTTCAGTTTAAAGAGTTAGCTGCTAAACCCTCGGTTATGCTTTCATATACTGTAAAGGCTAGTTTTAGACATAGAGATGTTAGCACAAAAACTGAAGGAAAGGAGATAGCTGCAAAATCTCAGCACACAATGCTTAGTTCTCAGAAGCAAATCCTACGTACCATGCTTTTTAACGTAGGTTTAAAGAGATAGCTGCTGTCCCCCCGGTTATGCTTTCCCATAGTGTAAATGCTAGTTTTAGAGATAGGCATATTAGCACAAAAACTGAAGGATAGGGGATAGCCACAAAATCTCTGCACACAATGCTTAGTTCTCAGAAGTAAATCATATGTGCCGTGTTGTTTCATTTTGTTTTAAAGACTTAGATTCTATACCCTCGCTTATGCTTTCCTATATAGTAAATGCTGGTTTTAGAGATAGGAATGTTAGCACAAAAACTGAAGGAAAGGAGATAGCTGCAAAATCTCTGCACACAATGCTCAGTTCTCAGAAGTAAATCATATGGGCCATGTACTTTCATTTAGGTTTAAAGAGGTAGCTGTTATACCCTCGGTTATGGATTCCCATATAATAAACCTAGTTGCAGAGATAGGAATGTTAGCACAACAACTTAAGGAGAGGAGATAGCTGCAAAATCTCTGCACACAATGCTTAGTTCTCAGAAGGAAATCATAGATGGCTTGTTGTTTCATTTTGGTATAAAGAGTTACCTGCTATAACCTCGGTTATGCATTCATATATAGAAAATGCTAGTTTTAGAGATAGGAGTGTTAGCACAAAAACTGAAGGAAAGGAGATAGCTGCAAAATCTTTGCACACCAACCTTAGTTGTCAGAAGCAAATCATATGTACCATACTTTTTAAGGTAGGTTTAAAGAGTTAGCTACTATACCCCGGTTATGATTTCCCATAGTTTAAATGCTAGTTTTAGAGATAGCCATATTATCACAAAACGTGAAGGAAAGGAGATAGCTGCAAAATCTCTGCAAACATATTTGCTTAGTTCCCTAAAGTAAAGAACATGTAACATCCTCTTTCAAGCAGGTTTAAAGAGTTAGCAGCTATACCCTCGGTTAGGGTTTCCTACATAGAAAATACTAATTTTAAATATAGGAATGTTAGCACAAAAACTTAAAGAAAGGAGATATCTCCAAAATCTCTGCACACAATGCTTAGTTCTCAGAAGAAAATCATACGTGCAGTGGTCGTTTTTTAGTTTTCAAGAGTTAGCTGCTATATCCTCGCTTATGCTTTCCTATAAAGTAAAGGCTAGTTTTAGAGATAGGAATGTTAGCGCTAAAACTGAAGGAAAGGAGATAGCTGCAAACTCTCTGCACTCAATGCTTAGTTCCCAGAAGTAATTCATATGTGCCATGTTGTTTCATTTAGGTTTAAAGAGTTAGCTTCTATACCCCGGGTCATGCTTTCCTGTCCTGTAAATGCTAGTTTTAGAGATATGCATATTAGCACTATAACTGAAGTTAAGGAGATATCTGCAAAATCTCTGCACACAATGCTCAGTTCTCAGAAGTAAATCATATGGGCCATGTACTTTCATTTAGGTTTAAAGAGGTAGCTGTTATACCCTCGGTTATGGATTCCCATATAATAAACCTAGTTGCAGACATAGGAATGTTAGCACAACAACTTAAGGAGAGGAGATAGCTGCAAAATCTCTGCACACAATGCTTAGTTCTCAGAAGGAAATCATAGGTACCATGCTTTTTCATGTAGGTTTAAAGAGTTAGCTACTGTACCGCCGTTTATGCTTTCCCATAGTGTAAATGCTATTTTAGAGATAGGCATATTAGCACATAAACTGAAGGGTAGGGGATAGCCACAAAATCTCTGCCCACAATGCTTAGTTCTCAGACGTAATTCATATGTGCCATGTTGTTTCATTTAGTTTTAAAGACTTAGCTTCTATACCCTCGCTTATGCTTTCCTCTATAGTAAATGCTGGTTTTAGAGATAGGTATGTTAGCACAAAAACTGAAGGAAAGGAGATAGCTGCAAAATCTCCGAACACAATGCTTAGTTCTCAGAAGTAAATCATATGTGCCATATTGTTTCATGTAGGTTTAAATAGGTAGTTGTTATACCCCCGGTTATGGATTCCCATATATTAAACCTAGTTGCAGAGATAGGAATGTTAGCACAACAACTTAAAGAGAGGAGATAGCTGCAAAATCTCTGCACACAATGGTTAGTTCTCAGAAGTAAATCATATGTACCATGCTTTTTCATGTAGGTTTAAAGACTTAGCTGCTGTACCCCCGTTTATGCTTTCCCATAGTGTAAATGCGAGTTTTAGAGATAGGCATATTAGCACAAAAACTGAACGAGAGGGGATAGCCACAAGATCTCTGCACACTTTGCTTAGTTCTCAGAAGTAAATAATAAGTGCCATGTTCTTTCATTTAAGTTTAAAGAGTTAGCTGCTAAACCTTCGGTTATGCTTTCCTATATTGTAAAGACTAGTTTTAGACATAGGAATGTTAGCACAAAAAATGAAGGAAAGGAGATAGCTGCAAACTCTCAGCACACATTGCTTAGTTCTCAGAAGCAAATCATATGTACCATGCTTTTTAACGTAGGTTTAAAGAGTCAGCTGCTGTCCCCCCGGTTATGCTTTCCCATAGTGTAAATGCTAGTTTTAGAGATAGGCATATTAGCACAAATACTGAAGGATAGGGGATAGCCACAAAATCAATGCACAGAATGCTTAGTTCTCAGAAGGAAATCATATGTGCCATGTTGTTTCATTTAGTTTTAAAGACTAAGCTTCTTTACCCTCGCTTATGCTTTCCTATATAGTTAATGCTGGTTTTAGAGATAGGAATGTTAGCACAAAAACTGAAGGAAAGGAGATAGCTGTAAAATCTCTGCATACAATGCTTAGTTCTCAGAAGTAAATCATATGTGCCATGTTGTTTCATTTAGGTTTCAATAGGTAGCTGTTATACCCTCGGATATGGATTACTATATAATAAACGCTAGTTTCAGAGATAGGAATGTTAGCACAAGAACTCAAGGAGAGGAGATAGCTGCAAAATCTCTGCACACAATGCTTAGTTCTCAGAAGGAATTCGTATGTACCATGCTTTTTCATGTAGGTTTAAAGAGTTAGCTGCTGTACCGCCGTTTATGCTTTCCCATAGTGTAAATGCGAGTTTTAGAGATAGGCATATTAGCAAAAAACCTGAAGGATTGGGGATAGCCACAAGATCTCTGCACACTTTTCTTAGTTCTCAGAGGTAAATAATAAGTGCCATGTTCTTTCATTTAAGTTTAAAGAGTTAGCTGCTAAACCCTCGGTTATGCTTTCGTATACTGTAAAGGCTAGTTTTAGACATAGAGATGTTAGCACAAAAACGGAAGGAAAGGAGATAGCTGCAAAATCTCTGCACACAATGCTTAGTTTTCAGAAGTAAATCATATGTGCATGTTATTTCATTTAGGTTTAAAGAGGTAGCTGTTATACCCTCGGTTATGGATTCCCATAAATAAACGCTAGTTTCAGAGATAGGTATGTTAGCACAAAAACTGAAGGAGAGGAGATAGCTGCAAAATCTCTGCACACAATGCTTAGTTCTCAGTAGTAAATCATATGTGCCATGTTGTTTCATTTAGGTTTAAATAGTTAGCTGTTATACCCTCGGATATGGATTACTATATAATAAAAGCTAGTTTCATAGACAGGATGTTAGCACAAGAACTCAAGGAGAGGAGATAGCTGCAAAATCTCTGCACACAATGCTTAGTTCTCAGAAGGAATTCGTATGTACCATGCTTTTTCATGTAGGTTTAAAGAGTTAGCTGCTGTACCGCCTATAAGGCTTTCGCATAGTGTAAATGCGAGTTTTAGAGATAGGCATATTAGCACAAAAACTGAAGGATAGGGGATAGCCACAAAATCTCTGCACACAATGCTTAGTTCTCAGAAGTAAATCATATGTGCCGTGTTGTTTCATTTTGTTTTAAAGACTTAGATTCTGTACCCTCGCTTATGCTTTCCTATATAGTTAATGCTGGTTTTAGAGATAGGAATGTCAGCACAAAAACTGAAGGAAAGGAGATAGCTGCAAAATCTCTGCACACAATGCTCAGTTCTCAGAAGTAAATCATATGGGCCATGTACTTTCATTTAGGTTTAAAGAGGTAGCTGTTATACCCTCGGTTATGGATTCCCATATAATAAACCTAGTTGCAGAGATAGGAATGTTAGCACAACAACTTAAGGAGAGGAGATAGCTGCAAAATCTCTGCACACAATGCTTAGTTCTCAGAAGGGAATCATAGATGGCTTGTTGTTTCATTTTGGTTTAAAGAGTTACCTGCTATAACCTCGGTTATGCATTCATATATAGAAAATGCTAGTTTTAGAGATAGGAGTGTTAGCACAAAAACTGAAGGAAAGGAGATAGCTGCAAAATCTTTGCACACCAACCTTAGTTGTCAGAAGCAAATCATATGTACCATACTTTTAAAGGTAGTTTTAAAGAGTTAGCTACTATACCCCGGTTATGATTCCCATAGTTTAAATGCTAGTTTTAGAGATAGCCATATTATCACAAAAGGTGAAGGAAAGGAGATAGCTGCAAAATCTCTGCACGCATTGCTTACTTCCCTAAGGTAAAGCACATGTGACATCCTCTTTCAAGTAGGTTTAAAGAGTTAACTGCTATACCCTCGGTTATGCTTTCCAATATAGTAAATACTAGTTTTAGAGATAGGAATGTTATCACAAGAACTGAAGGAGAGGAGATAGCTGCCAAATCTCTGCAAGCAATGCTTAGTCCTCAGAAGTAATTCATGTGTGCCATGTTGTTTCATTTAGGTTTAAAGAATTACCTGCTATACCCTCAGTTATGCTTTTCTACCTAGGAAAAGCTAGTTTCAGAGATAGGAATGTTAGCACAAAAACTGAAGGAGATGAAATAGCTGCAAAATCTCTGCACACAATGCTTAGTTCTCAGAAGGAAATCATATGTACCATGCTTTTTCATGTAGGTTTAAAGAGTTAGCTGCTGTACCCCCGTTTATGCTTTCCCGTAGTGTAAATGCGAGTTTTAGAGATAGGCATATTAGCACAAAAACTGAACGAGAGGGGATAGCCACAAGATCTCTGCACACTTTGCTTAGTTCTCAGAAGTAAATAATAAGTGCCATTTAAGTTTAAAGAGTTAGCTGCTAAACCCTCGGTTATGCTTTCGTATACTGTAAAGGCTAGTTTTAGACATAGAGATGTTAGCACAAAAACGGAAGGAAAGGAGATAGCTGCAAAATCTCTGCACACAATGCTTAGTTTTCAGAAGTAAATCATATGTGCATGTTATTTCATTTAGGTTTAAAGAGGTAGCTGTTATACCCTCGGTTATGGATTCCCATAAATAAACGCTAGTTTCAGAGATAGGTATGTTAGCACAAAAACTGAAGGAAAGGAGATAGCTGTAAAATCTCTGCATACAATGCTTAGTTCTCAGAAGTAAATCATATGTGCCATGTTGTTTCCTTTAGGTTTCAATAGGTAGCTGTTATACCCTCGGATATGGATTACTATATAATAAACGCTAGTTTCAGAGATAGGAATGTTAGCACAAGAACTCAAGGAGAGGAGATAGCTGCAAAATCTCTGCACACAATGCTTAGTTCTCAGAAGGAATTCGTATGTACCATGCTTTTTCATGTAGGTTTAAAGAGTTAGCTGCTGTACCGCCGTTTATGCTTTCCCATAGTGTAAATGCGAGTTTTAGAGATAGGCATATTAGCAAAAAAACTGAAGGATTGGGGATAGCCACAAGATCTCTGCACACTTTTCTTAGTTCTCAGAGGTAAATAATAAGTGCCATGTTCTTTCATTTAAGTTTAAAGAGTTAGCTGCTAAACCCTCGGTTATGCTTTCGTATACTGTAAAGGCTAGTTTTAGACATAGAGATGTTAGCACAAAAACTGAAGGAAAGGAGATAGCTGCAAAATCTCAGCACACAATGCTTAGTTCTCAGAAGCAAATCCTACGTACCATGCTTTTTAACGTAGGTTTAAAGAGATAGCTGCTGTCCCCCCGGTTATGCTTTCCCATAGTGTAAATGCTAGTTTTAGAGATAGGCATATTAGCACAAAAACTGAAGGATAGGGGATAGCCACAAAATCTCTGCACACAATGCTTAGTTCTCAGAAGTAAATCATATGTGCCGTGTTGTTTCATTTTGTTTTAAAGACTTAGATTCTATACCCTCGCTTATGCTTTCCTATATAGTAAATGCTGGTTTTAGAGATAGGAATGTTAGCACAAAAACTGAAGGAAAGGAGATAGCTGCAAAATCTCTGCACACAATGCTCAGTTCTCAGAAGTAAATCATATGGGCCATGTACTTTCATTTAGGTTTAAAGAGGTAGCTGTTATACCCTCGGTTATGGATTCCCATATAATAAACCTAGTTGCAGAGATAGGAATGTTAGCACAACAACTTAAGGAGAGGAGATAGCTGCAAAATCTCTGCACACAATGCTTAGTTCTCAGAAGGAAATCATAGATGGCTTGTTGTTTCATTTTGGTATAAAGAGTTACCTGCTATAACCTCGGTTATGCATTCATATATAGAAAATGCTAGTTTTAGAGATAGGAGTGTTAGCACAAAAACTGAAGGAAAGGAGATAGCTGCAAAATCTTTGCACACCAACCTTAGTTGTCAGAAGCAAATCATATGTACCATACTTTTTAAGGTAGGTTTAAAGAGTTAGCTACTATACCCCGGTTATGATTTCCCATAGTTTAAATGCTAGTTTTAGAGATAGCCATATTATCACAAAACGTGAAGGAAAGGAGATAGCTGCAAAATCTCTGCAAACATATTTGCTTAGTTCCCTAAAGTAAAGAACATGTAACATCCTCTTTCAAGCAGGTTTAAAGAGTTAGCAGCTATACCCTCGGTTAGGGTTTCCTACATAGAAAATACTAATTTTAAATATAGGAATGTTAGCACAAAAACTTAAAGAAAGGAGATATCTCCAAAATCTCTGCACACAATGCTTAGTTCTCAGAAGAAAATCATACGTGCAGTGGTCGTTTTTTAGTTTTCAAGAGTTAGCTGCTATATCCTCGCTTATGCTTTCCTATAAAGTAAAGGCTAGTTTTAGAGATAGGAATGTTAGCGCTAAAACTGAAGGAAAGGAGATAGCTGCAAACTCTCTGCACTCAATGCTTAGTTCCCAGAAGTAATTCATATGTGCCATGTTGTTTCATTTAGGTTTAAAGAGTTAGCTTCTATACCCCGGGTCATGCTTTCCTGTCCTGTAAATGCTAGTTTTAGAGATATGCATATTAGCACTATAACTGAAGTTAAGGAGATATCTGCAAAATCTCTGCACACAATGCTCAGTTCTCAGAAGTAAATCATATGGGCCATGTACTTTCATTTAGGTTTAAAGAGGTAGCTGTTATACCCTCGGTTATGGATTCCCATATAATAAACCTAGTTGCAGACATAGGAATGTTAGCACAACAACTTAAGGAGAGGAGATAGCTGCAAAATCTCTGCACACAATGCTTAGTTCTCAGAAGGAAATCATAGGTACCATGCTTTTTCATGTAGGCTTAAAGAGTTAGCTACTGTACCGCCGTTTATGCTTTCCCATAGTGTAAATGCTATTTTAGAGATAGGCATATTAGCACATAAACTGAAGGGTAGGGGATAGCCACAAAATCTCTGCCCACAATGCTTAGTTCTCAGACGTAATTCATATGTGCCATGTTGTTTCATTTAGTTTTAAAGACTTAGCTTCTATACCCTCGCTTATGCTTTCCTCTATAGTAAATGCTGGTTTTAGAGATAGGTATGTTAGCACAAAAACTGAAGGAAAGGAGATAGCTGCAAAATCTCCGAACACAATGCTTAGTTCTCAGAAGTAAATCATATGTGCCATATTGTTTCATGTAGGTTTAAATAGGTAGTTGTTATACCCCCGGTTATGGATTCCCATATATTAAACCTAGTTGCAGAGATAGGAATGTTAGCACAACAACTTAAAGAGAGGAGATAGCTGCAAAATCTCTGCACACAATGGTTAGTTCTCAGAAGTAAATCATATGTACCATGCTTTTTCATGTAGGTTTAAAGACTTAGCTGCTGTACCCCCGTTTATGCTTTCCCATAGTGTAAATGCGAGTTTTAGAGATAGGCATATTAGCACAAAAACTGAACGAGAGGGGACAGCCACAAGATCTCTGCACACTTTGCTTAGTTCTCAGAAGTAAATAATAAGTGCCATGTTCTTTCATTTAAGTTTAAAGAGTTAGCTGCTAAACCTTCGGTTATGCTTTCCTATATTGTAAAGACTAGTTTTAGACATAGGAATGTTAGCACAAAAAATGAAGGAAAGGAGATAGCTGCAAACTCTCAGCACACATTGCTTAGTTCTCAGAAGCAAATCATATGTACCATGCTTTTTAACGTAGGTGTAAAGAGTCAGCTGCTGTCCCCCCGGTTATGCTTTCCCATAGTGTAAATGCTAGTTTTAGAGATAGGCATATTAGCACAAATACTGAAGGATAGGGGATAGCCACAAAATCAATGCACAGAATGCTTAGTTCTCAGAAGGAAATCATATGTGCCATGTTGTTTCATTTAGTTTTAAAGACTAAGCTTCTTTACCCTCGCTTATGCTTTCCTATATAGTTAATGCTGGTTTTAGAGATAGGAATGTTAGCACAAAAACTGAAGGAAAGGAGATAGCTGTAAAATCTCTGCATACAATGCTTAGTTCTCAGAAGTAAATCATATGTGCCATGTTGTTTCCTTTAGGTTTCAATAGGTAGCTGTTATACCCTCGGATATGGATTACTATATAATAAACGCTAGTTTCAGAGATAGGAATGTTAGCACAAGAACTCAAGGAGAGGAGATAGCTGCAAAATCTCTGCACACAATGCTTAGTTCTCAGAAGGAATTCGTATGTACCATGCTTTTTCATGTAGGTTTAAAGAGTTAGCTGCTGTACCGCCGTTTATGCTTTCCCATAGTGTAAATGCGAGTTTTAGAGATAGGCATATTAGCAAAAAAACTGAAGGATTGGGGATAGCCACAAGATCTCTGCACACTTTTCTTAGTTCTCAGAGGTAAATAATAAGTGCCATGTTCTTTCATTTAAGTTTAAAGAGTTAGCTGCTAAACCCTCGGTTATGCTTTCGTATACTGTAAAGGCTAGTTTTAGACATAGAGATGTTAGCACAAAAACTGAAGGAAAGGAGATAGCTGCAAAATCTCAGCACACAATGCTTAGTTCTCAGAAGCAAATCCTATGTACCATGCTTTTTAACGTAGGTTTAAAGAGATAGCTGCTGTCCCCCCGGTTATGCTTTCCCATAGTGTAAATGCTAGTTTTAGAGATAGGCATATTAGCACAAAAACTGAAGGATAGGGGATAGCCACAAAATCTCTGCACACAATGCTTAGTTCTCAGAAGTAAATCATATGTGCCGTGTTGTTTCATTTTGTTTTAAAGACTTAGATTCTATACCCTCGCTTATGCTTTCCTATATAGTAAATGCTGGTTTTAGAGATAGGAATGTTAGCACAAAAACTGAAGGAAAGGAGATAGCTGCAAAATCTCTGCACACAATGCTCAGTTCTCAGAAGTAAATCATATGGGCCATGTACTTTCATTTAGGTTTAAAGAGGTAGCTGTTATACCCTCGGTTATGGATTCCCATATAATAAACCTAGTTGCAGAGATAGGAATGTTAGCACAACAACTTAAGGAGAGGAGATAGCTGCAAAATCTCTGCACACAATGCTTAGTTCTCAGAAGGAAATCATAGATGGCTTGTTGTTTCATTTTGGTATAAAGAGTTACCTGCTATAACCTCGGTTATGCATTCATATATAGAAAATGCTAGTTTTAGAGATAGGAGTGTTAGCACAAAAACTGAAGGAAAGGAGATAGCTGCAAAATCTTTGCACACCAACCTTAGTTGTCAGAAGCAAATCATATGTACCATACTTTTTAAGGTAGGTTTAAAGAGTTAGCTACTATACCCCGGTTATGATTTCCCATAGTTTAAATGCTAGTTTTAGAGATAGCCATATTATCACAAAACGTGAAGGAAAGGAGATAGCTGCAAAATCTCTGCAAACATATTTGCTTAGTTCCCTAAAGTAAAGAACATGTAACATCCTCTTTCAAGCAGGTTTAAAGAGTTAGCAGCTATACCCTCGGTTAGGGTTTCCTACATAGAAAATACTAATTTTAAATATAGGAATGTTAGCACAAAAACTTAAAGAAAGGAGATATCTCCAAAATCTCTGCACACAATGCTTAGTTCTCAGAAGAAAATCATACGTGCAGTGGTCGTTTTTTAGTTTTCAAGAGTTAGCTGCTATATCCTCGCTTATGCTTTCCTATAAAGTAAAGGCTAGTTTTAGAGATAGGAATGTTAGCGCTAAAACTGAAGGAAAGGAGATAGCTGCAAACTCTCTGCACTCAATGCTTAGTTCCCAGAAGTAATTCATATGTGCCATGTTGTTTCATTTAGGTTTAAAGAGTTAGCTTCTATACCCCGGGTCATGCTTTCCTGTCCTGTAAATGCTAGTTTTAGAGATATGCATATTAGCACTATAACTGAAGTTAAGGAGATATCTGCAAAATCTCTGCACACAATGCTCAGTTCTCAGAAGTAAATCATATGGGCCATGTACTTTCATTTAGGTTTAAAGAGGTAGCTGTTATACCCTCGGTTATGGATTCCCATATAATAAACCTAGTTGCAGACATAGGAATGTTAGCACAACAACTTAAGGAGAGGAGATAGCTGCAAAATCTCTGCACACAATGCTTAGTTCTCAGAAGGAAATCATAGGTACCATGCTTTTTCATGTAGGTTTAAAGAGTTAGCTACTGTACCGCCGTTTATGCTTTCCCATAGTGTAAATGCTATTTTAGAGATAGGCATATTAGCACATAAACTGAAGGGTAGGGGATAGCCACAAAATCTCTGCCCACAATGCTTAGTTCTCAGACGTAATTCATATGTGCCATGTTGTTTCATTTAGTTTTAAAGACTTAGCTTCTATACCCTCGCTTATGCTTTCCTCTATAGTAAATGCTGGTTTTAGAGATAGGTATGTTAGCACAAAAACTGAAGGAAAGGAGATAGCTGCAAAATCTCCGAACACAATGCTTAGTTCTCAGAAGTAAATCATATGTGCCATATTGTTTCATGTAGGTTTAAATAGGTAGTTGTTATACCCCCGGTTATGGATTCCCATATATTAAACCTAGTTGCAGAGATAGGAATGTTAGCACAACAACTTAAAGAGAGGAGATAGCTGCAAAATCTCTGCACACAATGGTTAGTTCTCAGAAGTAAATCATATGTACCATGCTTTTTCATGTAGGTTTAAAGACTTAGCTGCTGTACCCCCGTTTATGCTTTCCCATAGTGTAAATGCGAGTTTTAGAGATAGGCATATTAGCACAAAAACTGAACGAGAGGGGACAGCCACAAGATCTCTGCACACTTTGCTTAGTTCTCAGAAGTAAATAATAAGTGCCATGTTCTTTCATTTAAGTTTAAAGAGTTAGCTGCTAAACCTTCGGTTATGCTTTCCTATATTGTAAAGACTAGTTTTAGACATAGGAATGTTAGCACAAAAAATGAAGGAAAGGAGATAGCTGCAAACTCTCAGCACACATTGCTTAGTTCTCAGAAGCAAATCATATGTACCATGCTTTTTAACGTAGGTGTAAAGAGTCAGCTGCTGTCCCCCCGGTTATGCTTTCCCATAGTGTAAATGCTAGTTTTAGAGATAGGCATATTAGCACAAATACTGAAGGATAGGGGATAGCCACAAAATCAATGCACAGAATGCTTAGTTCTCAGAAGGAAATCATATGTGCCATGTTGTTTCATTTAGTTTTAAAGACTAAGCTTCTTTACCCTCGCTTATGCTTTCCTATATAGTTAATGCTGGTTTTAGAGATAGGAATGTTAGCACAAAAACTGAAGGAAAGGAGATAGCTGTAAAATCTCTGCATACAATGCTTAGTTCTCAGAAGTAAATCATATGTGCCATGTTGTTTCCTTTAGGTTTCAATAGGTAGCTGTTATACCCTCGGATATGGATTACTATATAATAAACGCTAGTTTCAGAGATAGGAATGTTAGCACAAGAACTCAAGGAGAGGAGATAGCTGCAAAATCTCTGCACACAATGCTTAGTTCTCAGAAGGAATTCGTATGTACCATGCTTTTTCATGTAGGTTTAAAGAGTTAGCTGCTGTACCGCCGTTTATGCTTTCCCATAGTGTAAATGCGAGTTTTAGAGATAGGCATATTAGCAAAAAAACTGAAGGATTGGGGATAGCCACAAGATCTCTGCACACTTTTCTTAGTTCTCAGAGGTAAATAATAAGTGCCATGTTCTTTCATTTAAGTTTAAAGAGTTAGCTGCTAAACCCTCGGTTATGCTTTCGTATACTGTAAAGGCTAGTTTTAGACATAGAGATGTTAGCACAAAAACTGAAGGAAAGGAGATAGCTGCAAAATCTCAGCACACAATGCTTAGTTCTCAGAAGCAAATCCTACGTACCATGCTTTTTAACGTAGGTTTAAAGAGATAGCTGCTGTCCCCCCGGTTATGCTTTCCCATAGTGTAAATGCTAGTTTTAGAGATAGGCATATTAGCACAAAAACTGAAGGATAGGGGATAGCCACAAAATCTCTGCACACAATGCTTAGTTCTCAGAAGTAAATCATATGTGCCGTGTTGTTTCATTTTGTTTTAAAGACTTAGATTCTATACCCTCGCTTATGCTTTCCTATATAGTAAATGCTGGTTTTAGAGATAGGAATGTTAGCACAAAAACTGAAGGAAAGGAGATAGCTGCAAAATCTCTGCACACAATGCTCAGTTCTCAGAAGTAAATCATATGGGCCATGTACTTTCATTTAGGTTTAAAGAGGTAGCTGTTATACCCTCGGTTATGGATTCCCATATAATAAACCTAGTTGCAGAGATAGGAATGTTAGCACAACAACTTAAGGAGAGGAGATAGCTGCAAAATCTCTGCACACAATGCTTAGTTCTCAGAAGGAAATCATAGATGGCTTGTTGTTTCATTTTGGTATAAAGAGTTACCTGCTATAACCTCGGTTATGCATTCATATATAGAAAATGCTAGTTTTAGAGATAGGAGTGTTAGCACAAAAACTGAAGGAAAGGAGATAGCTGCAAAATCTTTGCACACCAACCTTAGTTGTCAGAAGCAAATCATATGTACCATACTTTTTAAGGTAGGTTTAAAGAGTTAGCTACTATACCCCGGTTATGATTTCCCATAGTTTAAATGCTAGTTTTAGAGATAGCCATATTATCACAAAACGTGAAGGAAAGGAGATAGCTGCAAAATCTCTGCAAACATATTTGCTTAGTTCCCTAAAGTAAAGAACATGTAACATCCTCTTTCAAGCAGGTTTAAAGAGTTAGCAGCTATACCCTCGGTTAGGGTTTCCTACATAGAAAATACTAATTTTAAATATAGGAATGTTAGCACAAAAACTTAAAGAAAGGAGATATCTCCAAAATCTCTGCACACAATGCTTAGTTCTCAGAAGAAAATCATACGTGCAGTGGTCGTTTTTTAGTTTTCAAGAGTTAGCTGCTATATCCTCGCTTATGCTTTCCTATAAAGTAAAGGCTAGTTTTAGAGATAGGAATGTTAGCGCTAAAACTGAAGGAAAGGAGATAGCTGCAAACTCTCTGCACTCAATGCTTAGTTCCCAGAAGTAATTCATATGTGCCATGTTGTTTCATTTAGGTTTAAAGAGTTAGCTTCTATACCCCGGGTCATGCTTTCCTGTCCTGTAAATGCTAGTTTTAGAGATATGCATATTAGCACTATAACTGAAGTTAAGGAGATATCTGCAAAATCTCTGCACACAATGCTCAGTTCTCAGAAGTAAATCATATGGGCCATGTACTTTCATTTAGGTTTAAAGAGGTAGCTGTTATACCCTCGGTTATGGATTCCCATATAATAAACCTAGTTGCAGACATAGGAATGTTAGCACAACAACTTAAGGAGAGGAGATAGCTGCAAAATCTCTGCACACAATGCTTAGTTCTCAGAAGGAAATCATAGGTACCATGCTTTTTCATGTAGGTTTAAAGAGTTAGCTACTGTACCGCCGTTTATGCTTTCCCATAGTGTAAATGCTATTTTAGAGATAGGCATATTAGCACATAAACTGAAGGGTAGGGGATAGCCACAAAATCTCTGCCCACAATGCTTAGTTCTCAGACGTAATTCATATGTGCCATGTTGTTTCATTTAGTTTTAAAGACTTAGCTTCTATACCCTCGCTTATGCTTTCCTCTATAGTAAATGCTGGTTTTAGAGATAGGTATGTTAGCACAAAAACTGAAGGAAAGGAGATAGCTGCAAAATCTCCGAACACAATGCTTAGTTCTCAGAAGTAAATCATATGTGCCATATTGTTTCATGTAGGTTTAAATAGGTAGTTGTTATACCCCCGGTTATGGATTCCCATATATTAAACCTAGTTGCAGAGATAGGAATGTTAGCACAACAACTTAAAGAGAGGAGATAGCTGCAAAATCTCTGCACACAATGGTTAGTTCTCAGAAGTAAATCATATGTACCATGCTTTTTCATGTAGGTTTAAAGACTTAGCTGCTGTACCCCCGTTTATGCTTTCCCATAGTGTAAATGCGAGTTTTAGAGATAGGCATATTAGCACAAAAACTGAACGAGAGGGGATAGCCACAAGATCTCTGCACACTTTGCTTAGTTCTCAGAAGTAAATAATAAGTGCCATGTTCTTTCATTTAAGTTTAAAGAGTTAGCTGCTAAACCTTCGGTTATGCTTTCCTATATTGTAAAGACTAGTTTTAGACATAGGAATGTTAGCACAAAAAATGAAGGAAAGGAGATAGCTGCAAACTCTCAGCACACATTGCTTAGTTCTCAGAAGCAAATCATATGTACCATGCTTTTTAACGTAGGTTTAAAGAGTCAGCTGCTGTCCCCCCGGTTATGCTTTCCCATAGTGTAAATGCTAGTTTTAGAGATAGGCATATTAGCACAAATACTGAAGGATAGGGGATAGCCACAAAATCAATGCACAGAATGCTTAGTTCTCAGAAGGAAATCATATGTGCCATGTTGTTTCATTTAGTTTTAAAGACTAAGCTTCTTTACCCTCGCTTATGCTTTCCTATATAGTTAATGCTGGTTTTAGAGATAGGAATGTTAGCACAAAAACTGAAGGAAAGGAGATAGCTGTAAAATCTCTGCATACAATGCTTAGTTCTCAGAAGTAAATCATATGTGCCATGTTGTTTCATTTAGGTTTCAATAGGTAGCTGTTATACCCTCGGATATGGATTACTATATAATAAACGCTAGTTTCAGAGATAGGAATGTTAGCACAAGAACTCAAGGAGAGGAGATAGCTGCAAAATCTCTGCACACAATGCTTAGTTCTCAGAAGGAATTCGTATGTACCATGCTTTTTCATGTAGGTTTAAAGAGTTAGCTGCTGTACCGCCGTTTATGCTTTCCCATAGTGTAAATGCGAGTTTTAGAGATAGGCATATTAGCAAAAAACCTGAAGGATTGGGGATAGCCACAAGATCTCTGCACACTTTTCTTAGTTCTCAGAGGTAAATAATAAGTGCCATGTTCTTTCATTTAAGTTTAAAGAGTTAGCTGCTAAACCCTCGGTTATGCTTTCGTATACTGTAAAGGCTAGTTTTAGACATAGAGATGTTAGCACAAAAACTGAAGGAAAGGAGATAGCTGCAAAATCTCAGCACACAATGCTTAGTTCTCAGAAGCAAATCCTATGTACCATGCTTTTTAACGTAGGTTTAAAGAGATAGCTGCTGTCCCCCCGGTTATGCTTTCCCATAGTGTAAATGCTAGTTTTAGAGATAGGCATATTAGCACAAAAACTGAAGGATAGGGGATAGCCACAAAATCTCTGCACACAATGCTTAGTTCTCAGAAGTAAATCATATGTGCCGTGTTGTTTCATTTTGTTTTAAAGACTTAGCTTCTATACCCTCGCTTATGCTTTCCTATATAGTTAATGCTGGTTTTAGAGATAGGAATGTTAGCACAAAAACTGAAGGAAAGGAGATAGCTGCAAAATCTCTGCACACAATGCTCAGTTCTCAGAAGTAAATCATATGGGCCATGTACTTTCATTTAGGTTTAAAGAGGTAGCTGTTATACCCTCGGTTATGGATTCCCATATAATAAACCTAGTTGCAGAGATAGGAATGTTAGCACAACAACTTAAGGAGAGGAGATAGCTGCAAAATCTCTGCACACAATGCTTAGTTCTCAGAAGGAAATCATAGATGGCTTGTTGTTTCATTTTGGTTTAAAGAGTTACCTGCTATAACCTCGGTTATGCATTCATATATAGAAAATGCTAGTTTTAGAGATAGGAGTGTTAGCACAAAAACTGAAGGAAAGGAGATAGCTGCAAAATCTTTGCACACCAACCTTAGTTGTCAGAAGCAAATCATATGTACCATACTTTTTAAGGTAGGTTTAAAGAGTTAGCTACTATACCCCGGTTATGATTTCCCATAGTTTAAATGCTAGTTTTAGAGATAGCCATATTATCACAAAAGGTGAAGGAAAGGAGATAGCTGCAAAATCTCTGCATAAAATGCTTAGTTCTCAGAAGTAAATCATACGTGCCATGTTGATCATTTAGGTTTAAAGAGGTAGCTCCTATAACCCGGGTTATGCTTTCCTGTTCTGTAAAGGCTAGTTTTAGAGATATGCATATTAGCCCTAAAACTGAAGGAAAGGAGATAGCTGCAAAATCTCTGCACACAATGCTTAGTTCTCAGAAGTAAATCATATGTGCCATGTTATTTCATTTAGGTTTAAAGAGGTAGCTGTTATACCCTCGGTTATGGATTCCCATAAATAAACGCTAGTTTCAGAGATAGGAATGTTAGCACAAAAACTGAAGGAAAGGAGATAGCTGCAAAATCTCTGCACACAAAGCTTACTTCTCAGAAGGAAATCATATGTACCATGCTTTTTCATGTAGGTTTAAAGAGTTAGCTGCTGTACCCCCGTTTATGCTTTCCCGTAGTGTAAATGCGAGTTTTAGAGATAGGCATATTAGCACAAAAACTGAACGAGAGGGGATAGCCACAAGATCTCTGCACACTTTGCTTAGTTCTCAGAAGTAAATAATAAGTGCCATTTAAGTTTAAAGAGTTAGCTGCTAAACCCTCGGTTATGCTTTCGTATACTGTAAAGGCTAGTTTTAGACATAGAGATGTTAGCACAAAAATGGAAGGAAAGGAGATAGCTGCAAAATCTCTGCACACAATGCTTAGTTTTCAGAAGTAAATCATATGTGCATGTTATTTCATTTAGGTTTAAAGAGGTAGCTGTTATACCCTCGGTTATGGATTCCCATAAATAAACGCTAGTTTCAGAGATAGGTATGTTAGCACAAAAACTGAAGGAGAGGAGATAGCTGCAAAATCTCTGCACACAATGCTTAGTTCTCAGTAGTAAATCATATGTGCCATGTTGTTTCATTTAGGTTTAAATAGTTAGCTGTTATACCCTCGGATATGGATTACTATATAATAAAAGCTAGTTTCATAGACAGGATGTTAGCACAAGAACTCAAGGAGAGGAGATAGCTGCAAAATCTCTGCACACAATGCTTAGTTCTCAGAAGGAATTCGTATGTACCATGCTTTTTCATGTAGGTTTAAAGAGTTAGCTGCTGTACCGCCTATAAGGCTTTCGCATAGTGTAAATGCGAGTTTTAGAGATAGGCATATTAGCACAAAAACTGAAGGATAGGGGATAGCCACAAAATCTCTGCACACAATGCTTAGTTCTCAGAAGTAAATCATATGTGCCGTGTTGTTTCATTTTGTTTTAAAGACTTAGATTCTGTACCCTCGCTTATGCTTTCCTATATAGTTAATGCTGGTTTTAGAGATAGGAATGTCAGCACAAAAACTGAAGGAAAGGAGATAGCTGCAAAATCTCTGCACACAATGCTCAGTTCTCAGAAGTAAATCATATGGGCCATGTACTTTCATTTAGGTTTAAAGAGGTAGCTGTTATACCCTCGGTTATGGATTCCCATATAATAAACCTAGTTGCAGAGATAGGAATGTTAGCACAACAACTTAAGGAGAGGAGATAGCTGCAAAATCTCTGCACACAATGCTTAGTTCTCAGAAGGGAATCATAGATGGCTTGTTGTTTCATTTTGGTTTAAAGAGTTACCTGCTATAACCTCGGTTATGCATTCATATATAGAAAATGCTAGTTTTAGAGATAGGAGTGTTAGCACAAAAACTGAAGGAAAGGAGATAGCTGCAAAATCTTTGCACACCAACCTTAGTTGTCAGAAGCAAATCATATGTACCATACTTTTAAAGGTAGTTTTAAAGAGTTAGCTACTATACCCCGGTTATGATTCCCATAGTTTAAATGCTAGTTTTAGAGATAGCCATATTATCACAAAAGGTGAAGGAAAGGAGATAGCTGCAAAATCTCTGCACGCATTGCTTACTTCCCTAAGGTAAAGCACATGTGACATCCTCTTTCAAGTAGGTTTAAAGAGTTAACTGCTATACCCTCGGTTATGCTTTCCAATATAGTAAATACTAGTTTTAGAGATAGGAATGTTATCACAAGAACTGAAGGAGAGGAGATAGCTGCCAAATCTCTGCAAGCAATGCTTAGTCCTCAGAAGTAATTCATGTGTGCCATGTTGTTTCATTTAGGTTTAAAGAATTACCTGCTATACCCTCAGTTATGCTTTTCTACCTAGGAAAAGCTAGTTTCAGAGATAGGAATGTTAGCACAAAAACTGAAGGAGATGAAATAGCTGCAAAATCTCTGCACACAATGCTTAGTTCTCAGAAGGAAATCATATGTACCATGCTTTTTCATGTAGGTTTAAAGAGTTAGCTGCTGTACCCCCGTTTATGCTTTCCCGTAGTGTAAATGCGAGTTTTAGAGATAGGCATATTAGCACAAAAACTGAACGAGAGGGGATAGCCACAAGATCTCTGCACACTTTGCTTAGTTCTCAGAAGTAAATAATAAGTGCCATTTAAGTTTAAAGAGTTAGCTGCTAAACCCTCGGTTATGCTTTCGTATACTGTAAAGGCTAGTTTTAGACATAGAGATGTTAGCACAAAAACGGAAGGAAAGGAGATAGCTGCAAAATCTCTGCACACAATGCTTAGTTTTCAGAAGTAAATCATATGTGCATGTTATTTCATTTAGGTTTAAAGAGGTAGCTGTTATACCCTCGGTTATGGATTCCCATAAATAAACGCTAGTTTCAGAGATAGGTATGTTAGCACAAAAACTGAAGGAGAGGAGATAGCTGCAAAATCTCTGCACACAATGCTTAGTTCTCAGAAGTAAATCATATGTGCCTTGTTGTTTCATTTAGGTTTAAATAGGTAGCTGTTATACCCTCGGATATGGATTACTATATAATAAAAGGTAGTTTCAGAGACAGGAATGTTAGCACAAGAACTCAAGGAGAGGAGATAGCTGCAAAATCTCTGCACACAATGCTTAGTTCTCAGAAGGAATTCGTATGTACCATGCTTTTTCATGTAGGTTTAAAGAGTTAGCTGCTGTACCGCCTTTTATGCTTTCGCATAGTGTAAATGCGAGTTTTAGAGATAGGCATATTAGCAAAAAAACTGAAGGATTGGGGATAGCCACAAGATCTCTGCACACTTTGCTTAGTTCTCAGAAGTAAATAATAAGTGCCATGTTCTTTCATTTCAGTTTAAAGAGTTAGCTGCTAAACCCTCGGTTATGCTTTCATATACTGTAAAGGCTAGTTTTAGACATAGAGATGTTAGCACAAAAACTGAAGGAAAGGAGATAGCTGCAAAATCTCAGCACACAATGCTTAGTTCTCAGAAGCAAATCCTACGTACCATGCTTTTTAACGTAGGTTTAAAGAGATAGCTGCTGTCCCCCCGGTTATGCTTTCCCATAGTGTAAATGCTAGTTTTAGAGATAGGCATATTAGCACAAAAACTGAAGGATAGGGGATAGCCACAAAATCTCTGCACACAATGCTTAGTTCTCAGAAGTAAATCATATGTGCCGTGTTGTTTCATTTTGTTTTAAAGACTTAGATTCTATACCCTCGCTTATGCTTTCCTATATAGTAAATGCTGGTTTTAGAGATAGGAATGTTAGCACAAAAACTGAAGGAAAGGAGATAGCTGCAAAATCTCTGCACACAATGCTCAGTTCTCAGAAGTAAATCATATGGGCCATGTACTTTCATTTAGGTTTAAAGAGGTAGCTGTTATACCCTCGGTTATGGATTCCCATATAATAAACCTAGTTGCAGAGATAGGAATGTTAGCACAACAACTTAAGGAGAGGAGATAGCTGCAAAATCTCTGCACACAATGCTTAGTTCTCAGAAGGAAATCATAGATGGCTTGTTGTTTCATTTTGGTATAAAGAGTTACCTGCTATAACCTCGGTTATGCATTCATATATAGAAAATGCTAGTTTTAGAGATAGGAGTGTTAGCACAAAAACTGAAGGAAAGGAGATAGCTGCAAAATCTTTGCACACCAACCTTAGTTGTCAGAAGCAAATCATATGTACCATACTTTTTAAGGTAGGTTTAAAGAGTTAGCTACTATACCCCGGTTATGATTTCCCATAGTTTAAATGCTAGTTTTAGAGATAGCCATATTATCACAAAACGTGAAGGAAAGGAGATAGCTGCAAAATCTCTGCAAACATATTTGCTTAGTTCCCTAAAGTAAAGAACATGTAACATCCTCTTTCAAGCAGGTTTAAAGAGTTAGCAGCTATACCCTCGGTTAGGGTTTCCTACATAGAAAATACTAATTTTAAATATAGGAATGTTAGCACAAAAACTTAAAGAAAGGAGATATCTCCAAAATCTCTGCACACAATGCTTAGTTCTCAGAAGAAAATCATACGTGCAGTGGTCGTTTTTTAGTTTTCAAGAGTTAGCTGCTATATCCTCGCTTATGCTTTCCTATAAAGTAAAGGCTAGTTTTAGAGATAGGAATGTTAGCGCTAAAACTGAAGGAAAGGAGATAGCTGCAAACTCTCTGCACTCAATGCTTAGTTCCCAGAAGTAATTCATATGTGCCATGTTGTTTCATTTAGGTTTAAAGAGTTAGCTTCTATACCCCGGGTCATGCTTTCCTGTCCTGTAAATGCTAGTTTTAGAGATATGCATATTAGCACTATAACTGAAGTTAAGGAGATATCTGCAAAATCTCTGCACACAATGCTCAGTTCTCAGAAGTAAATCATATGGGCCATGTACTTTCATTTAGGTTTAAAGAGGTAGCTGTTATACCCTCGGTTATGGATTCCCATATAATAAACCTAGTTGCAGACATAGGAATGTTAGCACAACAACTTAAGGAGAGGAGATAGCTGCAAAATCTCTGCACACAATGCTTAGTTCTCAGAAGGAAATCATAGATGGCTTGTTGTTTCATTTTGGTTTAAAGAGTTACCTGCTATAACCTCGGTTATGCATTCATATATAGAAAATGCTAGTTTTAGAGATAGGAGTGTTAGCACAGAAACTGAAGGAAAGGAGATAGCTGCAAAATCTTTGCACACCAACCTTAGTTGTCAGAAGCAAATCATATGTACCATACTTTTTAAGGTAGGTTTAAAGAGTTAGCTACTATACCCCGGTTATGATTTCCCATAGTTTAAATGCTAGTTTTAGAGATAGCCATATTATCACAAAAGGTGAAGGAAAGGAGATAGCTGCAAAATCTCTGCATAAAATGCTTAGTTCTCAGAAGTAAATCATACGTGCCATGTTGATCATTTAGGTTTAAAGAGGTAGCTCCTATAACCCGGGTTATGCTTTCCTGTTCTGTAAAGGCTAGTTTTAGAGATATGCATATTAGCCCTAAAACTGAAGGAAAGGAGATAGCTGCAAAATCTCTGCACACAATGCTTAGTTCTCAGAAGTAAATCATATGTGCCATGTTATTTCATTTAGGTTTAAAGAGGTAGCTGTTATACCCTCGGTTATGGATTCCCATAAATAAACGCTAGTTTCAGAGATAGGAATGTTAGCACAAAAACTGAAGGAAAGGAGATAGCTGCAAAATCTCTGCACACAAAGCTTACTTCTCAGAAGTAAATCATACGTACCATTCTTTTTCATGTAGGTTTAAAGAGTTAGCTACTATACCCCGGTTATGATTTCCCATAGTTTAAATGCTAGTTTTAGAGATAGCCATATTATCACAAAACGTGAAGGAAAGGAGATAGCTGCAAAATCTCTGCACACAAAGCTTACTTCTCAGAAGGAAATCATATGTACCATGCTTTTTCATGTAGGTTTAAAGAGTTAGCTGCTGTACCCCCGTTTATGCTTTCCCGTAGTGTAAATGCGAGTTTTAGAGATAGGCATATTAGCACAAAAACTGAACGAGAGGGGATAGCCACAAGATCTCTGCACACTTTGCTTAGTTCTCAGAAGTAAATAATAAGTGCCATTTAAGTTTAAAGAGTTAGCTGCTAAACCCTCGGTTATGCTTTCGTATACTGTAAAGGCTAGTTTTAGACATAGAGATGTTAGCACAAAAACGGAAGGAAAGGAGATAGCTGCAAAATCTCTGCACACAATGCTTAGTTTTCAGAAGTAAATCATATGTGCATGTTATTTCATTTAGGTTTAAAGAGGTAGCTGTTATACCCTCGGTTATGGATTCCCATAAATAAACGCTAGTTTCAGAGATAGGTATGTTAGCACAAAAACTGAAGGAGAGGAGATAGCTGCAAAATCTCTGCACACAATGCTTAGTTCTCAGTAGTAAATCATATGTGCCATGTTGTTTCATTTAGGTTTAAATAGTTAGCTGTTATACCCTCGGATATGGATTACTATATAATAAAAGCTAGTTTCATAGACAGGATGTTAGCACAAGAACTCAAGGAGAGGAGATAGCTGCAAAATCTCTGCACACAATGCTTAGTTCTCAGAAGGAATTCGTATGTACCATGCTTTTTCATGTAGGTTTAAAGAGTTAGCTGCTGTACCGCCTATAAGGCTTTCGCATAGTGTAAATGCGAGTTTTAGAGATAGGCATATTAGCACAAAAACTGAAGGATAGGGGATAGCCACAAAATCTCTGCACACAATGCTTAGTTCTCAGAAGTAAATCATATGTGCCGTGTTGTTTCATTTTGTTTTAAAGACTTAGATTCTGTACCCTCGCTTATGCTTTCCTATATAGTTAATGCTGGTTTTAGAGATAGGAATGTCAGCACAAAAACTGAAGGAAAGGAGATAGCTGCAAAATCTCTGCACACAATGCTCAGTTCTCAGAAGTAAATCATATGGGCCATGTACTTTCATTTAGGTTTAAAGAGGTAGCTGTTATACCCTCGGTTATGGATTCCCATATAATAAACCTAGTTGCAGAGATAGGAATGTTAGCACAACAACTTAAGGAGAGGAGATAGCTGCAAAATCTCTGCACACAATGCTTAGTTCTCAGAAGGGAATCATAGATGGCTTGTTGTTTCATTTTGGTTTAAAGAGTTACCTGCTATAACCTCGGTTATGCATTCATATATAGAAAATGCTAGTTTTAGAGATAGGAGTGTTAGCACAAAAACTGAAGGAAAGGAGATAGCTGCAAAATCTTTGCACACCAACCTTAGTTGTCAGAAGCAAATCATATGTACCATACTTTTAAAGGTAGTTTTAAAGAGTTAGCTACTATACCCCGGTTATGATTCCCATAGTTTAAATGCTAGTTTTAGAGATAGCCATATTATCACAAAAGGTGAAGGAAAGGAGATAGCTGCAAAATCTCTGCACGCATTGCTTACTTCCCTAAGGTAAAGCACATGTGACATCCTCTTTCAAGTAGGTTTAAAGAGTTAACTGCTATACCCTCGGTTATGCTTTCCAATATAGTAAATACTAGTTTTAGAGATAGGAATGTTATCACAAGAACTGAAGGAGAGGAGATAGCTGCCAAATCTCTGCAAGCAATGCTTAGTCCTCAGAAGTAATTCATGTGTGCCATGTTGTTTCATTTAGGTTTAAAGAATTACCTGCTATACCCTCAGTTATGCTTTTCTACCTAGGAAAAGCTAGTTTCAGAGATAGGAATGTTAGCACAAAAACTGAAGGAGATGAAATAGCTGCAAAATCTCTGCACACAATGCTTAGTTCTCAGAAGCAAATCATATGTACCATGCTTTTTCATGTAGGTTTAAAGAGTTAGCTGCTGTACCCCCGTTTATGCTTTCCCGTAGTGTAAATGCGAGTTTTAGAGATAGGCATATTAGCACAAAAACTGAACGAGAGGGGATAGCCACAAGATCTCTGCACACTTTGCTTAGTTCTCAGAAGTAAATAATAAGTGCCATTTAAGTTTAAAGAGTTAGCTGCTAAACCCTCGGTTATGCTTTCGTATACTGTAAAGGCTAGTTTTAGACATAGAGATGTTAGCACAAAAACTGAAGGAAAGGAGATAGCTGCAAAATCTCTGCACACAATGCTTAGTTTTCAGAAGTAAATCATATGTGCATGTTATTTCATTTAGGTTTAAAGAGGTAGCTGTTATACCCTCGGTTATGGATTCCCATAAATAAACGCTAGTTTCAGAGATAGGTATGTTAGCACAAAAACTGAAGGAGAGGAGATAGCTGCAAAATCTCTGCACACAATGCTTAGTTCTCAGAAGTAATTCATATGTGCCTTGTTGTTTCATTTAGGTTTAAATAGGTAGCTGTTATACCCTCGGATATGGATTACTATATAATAAAAGGTAGTTTCAGAGACAGGAATGTTAGCACAAGAACTCAAGGAGAGGAGATAGCTGCAAAATCTCTGCACACAATGCTTAGTTCTCAGAAGGAATTCGTATGTACCATGCTTTTTCATGTAGGTTTAAAGAGTTAGCTGCTGTACCGCCTTTTATGCTTTCGCATAGTGTAAATGCGAGTTTTAGAGATAGGCATATTAGCAAAAAAACTGAAGGATTGGGGATAGCCACAAGATCTCTGCACACTTTGCTTAGTTCTCAGAAGTAAATAATAAGTGCCATGTTCTTTCATTTCAGTTTAAAGAGTTAGCTGCTAAACCCTCGGTTATGCTTTCATATACTGTAAAGGCTAGTTTTAGACATAGAGATGTTAGCACAAAAACTGAAGGAAAGGAGATAGCTGCAAAATCTCAGCACACAATGCTTAGTTCTCAGAAGCAAATCCTACGTACCATGCTTTTTAACATAGGTTTAAAGAGATAGCTGCTGTCCCCCCGGTTATGCTTTCCCATAGTGTAAATGCTAGTTTTAGAGATAGGCATATTAGCACAAAAACTGAAGGATAGGGGATAGCCACAAAATCTCTGCACACAATGCTTAGTTCTCAGAAGTAAATCATATGTGCCGTGTTGTTTCATTTTGTTTTAAAGACTTAGATTCTATACCCTCGCTTATGCTTTCCTATATAGTAAATGCTGGTTTTAGAGATAGGAATGTTAGCACAAAAACTGAAGGAAAGGAGATAGCTGCAAAATCTCTGCACACAATGCTCAGTTCTCAGAAGTAAATCATATGGGCCATGTACTTTCATTTAGGTTTAAAGAGGTAGCTGTTATACCCTCGGTTATGGATTCCCATATAATAAACCTAGTTGCAGAGATAGGAATGTTAGCACAACAACTTAAGGAGAGGAGATAGCTGCAAAATCTCTGCACACAATGCTTAGTTCTCAGAAGGAAATCATAGATGGCTTGTTGTTTCATTTTGGTATAAAGAGTTACCTGCTATAACCTCGGTTATGCATTCATATATAGAAAATGCTAGTTTTAGAGATAGGAGTGTTAGCACAAAAACTGAAGGAAAGGAGATAGCTGCAAAATCTTTGCACACCAACCTTAGTTGTCAGAAGCAAATCATATGTACCATACTTTTTAAGGTAGGTTTAAAGAGTTAGCTACTATACCCCGGTTATGATTTCCCATAGTTTAAATGCTAGTTTTAGAGATAGCCATATTATCACAAAAAGTGAAGGAAAGGAGATAGCTGCAAAATCTCTGCACACAATGCTCAGTTCTCAGAAGTAAATCATATGTACCATGCTTTTTCATGTAGGTTTAAAGAGTTAGCTGCTGTACCCCCGTTTATGCTTTCCCGTAGTGTAAATGCGAGTTTTAGAGATAGGCATATTAGCACAAAAACTGAACGAGAGGGGATAGCCACAAGATCTCTGCACACTTTGCTTAGTTCTCAGAAGTAAATAATAAGTGCCATTTAAGTTTAAAGAGTTAGCTGCTAAACCCTCGGTTATGCTTTCGTATACTGTAAAGGCTAGTTTTAGACATAGAGATGTTAGCACAAAAACGGAAGGAAAGGAGATAGCTGCAAAATCTCTGCACACAATGCTTAGTTTTCAGAAGTAAATCATATGTGCATGTTATTTCATTTAGGTTTAAAGAGGTAGCTGTTATACCCTCGGTTATGGATTCCCATAAATAAACGCTAGTTTCAGAGATAGGTATGTTAGCACAAAAACTGAAGGAGAGGAGATAGCTGCAAAATCTCTGCACACAATGCTTAGTTCTCAGTAGTAAATCATATGTGCCATGTTGTTTCATTTAGGTTTAAATAGTTAGCTGTTATACCCTCGGATATGGATTACTATATAATAAAAGCTAGTTTCATAGACAGGATGTTAGCACAAGAACTCAAGGAGAGGAGATAGCTGCAAAATCTCTGCACACAATGCTTAGTTCTCAGAAGGAATTCGTATGTACCATGCTTTTTCATGTAGGTTTAAAGAGTTAGCTGCTGTACCGCCTATAAGGCTTTCGCATAGTGTAAATGCGAGTTTTAGAGATAGGCATATTAGCACAAAAACTGAAGGATAGGGGATAGCCACAAAATCTCTGCACACAATGCTTAGTTCTCAGAAGTAAATCATATGTGCCGTGTTGTTTCATTTTGTTTTAAAGACTTAGATTCTGTACCCTCGCTTATGCTTTCCTATATAGTTAATGCTGGTTTTAGAGATAGGAATGTCAGCACAAAAACTGAAGGAAAGGAGATAGCTGCAAAATCTCTGCACACAATGCTCAGTTCTCAGAAGTAAATCATATGGGCCATGTACTTTCATTTAGGTTTAAAGAGGTAGCTGTTATACCCTCGGTTATGGATTCCCATATAATAAACCTAGTTGCAGAGATAGGAATGTTAGCACAACAACTTAAGGAGAGGAGATAGCTGCAAAATCTCTGCACACAATGCTTAGTTCTCAGAAGGGAATCATAGATGGCTTGTTGTTTCATTTTGGTTTAAAGAGTTACCTGCTATAACCTCGGTTATGCATTCATATATAGAAAATGCTAGTTTTAGAGATAGGAGTGTTAGCACAAAAACTGAAGGAAAGGAGATAGCTGCAAAATCTTTGCACACCAACCTTAGTTGTCAGAAGCAAATCATATGTACCATACTTTTAAAGGTAGTTTTAAAGAGTTAGCTACTATACCCCGGTTATGATTCCCATAGTTTAAATGCTAGTTTTAGAGATAGCCATATTATCACAAAAGGTGAAGGAAAGGAGATAGCTGCAAAATCTCTGCACGCATTGCTTACTTCCCTAAGGTAAAGCACATGTGACATCCTCTTTCAAGTAGGTTTAAAGAGTTAACTGCTATACCCTCGGTTATGCTTTCCAATATAGTAAATACTAGTTTTAGAGATAGGAATGTTATCACAAGAACTGAAGGAGAGGAGATAGCTGCCAAATCTCTGCAAGCAATGCTTAGTCCTCAGAAGTAATTCATGTGTGCCATGTTGTTTCATTTAGGTTTAAAGAATTACCTGCTATACCCTCAGTTATGCTTTTCTACCTAGGAAAAGCTAGTTTCAGAGATAGGAATGTTAGCACAAAAACTGAAGGAGATGAAATAGCTGCAAAATCTCTGCACACAATGCTTAGTTCTCAGAAGCAAATCATATGTACCATGCTTTTTCATGTAGGTTTAAAGAGTTAGCTGCTGTACCCCCGTTTATGCTTTCCCGTAGTGTAAATGCGAGTTTTAGAGATAGGCATATTAGCACAAAAACTGAACGAGAGGGGATAGCCACAAGATCTCTGCACACTTTGCTTAGTTCTCAGAAGTAAATAATAAGTGCCATTTAAGTTTAAAGAGTTAGCTGCTAAACCCTCGGTTATGCTTTCGTATACTGTAAAGGCTAGTTTTAGACATAGAGATGTTAGCACAAAAACTGAAGGAAAGGAGATAGCTGCAAAATCTCTGCACACAATGCTTAGTTTTCAGAAGTAAATCATATGTGCATGTTATTTCATTTAGGTTTAAAGAGGTAGCTGTTATACCCTCGGTTATGGATTCCCATAAATAAACGCTAGTTTCAGAGATAGGTATGTTAGCACAAAAACTGAAGGAGAGGAGATAGCTGCAAAATCTCTGCACACAATGCTTAGTTCTCAGAAGTAATTCATATGTGCCTTGTTGTTTCATTTAGGTTTAAATAGGTAGCTGTTATACCCTCGGATATGGATTACTATATAATAAAAGGTAGTTTCAGAGACAGGAATGTTAGCACAAGAACTCAAGGAGAGGAGATAGCTGCAAAATCTCTGCACACAATGCTTAGTTCTCAGAAGGAATTCGTATGTACCATGCTTTTTCATGTAGGTTTAAAGAGTTAGCTGCTGTACCGCCTTTTATGCTTTCGCATAGTGTAAATGCGAGTTTTAGAGATAGGCATATTAGCAAAAAAACTGAAGGATTGGGGATAGCCACAAGATCTCTGCACACTTTGCTTAGTTCTCAGAAGTAAATAATAAGTGCCATGTTCTTTCATTTCAGTTTAAAGAGTTAGCTGCTAAACCCTCGGTTATGCTTTCATATACTGTAAAGGCTAGTTTTAGACATAGAGATGTTAGCACAAAAACTGAAGGAAAGGAGATAGCTGCAAAATCTCAGCACACAATGCTTAGTTCTCAGAAGCAAATCCTACGTACCATGCTTTTTAACGTAGGTTTAAAGAGATAGCTGCTGTCCCCCCGGTTATGCTTTCCCATAGTGTAAATGCTAGTTTTAGAGATAGGCATATTAGCACAAAAACTGAAGGATAGGGGATAGCCACAAAATCTCTGCACACAATGCTTAGTTCTCAGAAGTAAATCATATGTGCCGTGTTGTTTCATTTTGTTTTAAAGACTTAGATTCTATACCCTCGCTTATGCTTTCCTATATAGTAAATGCTGGTTTTAGAGATAGGAATGTTAGCACAAAAACTGAAGGAAAGGAGATAGCTGCAAAATCTCTGCACACAATGCTCAGTTCTCAGAAGTAAATCATATGGGCCATGTACTTTCATTTAGGTTTAAAGAGGTAGCTGTTATACCCTCGGTTATGGATTCCCATATAATAAACCTAGTTGCAGAGATAGGAATGTTAGCACAACAACTTAAGGAGAGGAGATAGCTGCAAAATCTCTGCACACAATGCTTAGTTCTCAGAAGGAAATCATAGATGGCTTGTTGTTTCATTTTGGTATAAAGAGTTACCTGCTATAACCTCGGTTATGCATTCATATATAGAAAATGCTAGTTTTAGAGATAGGAGTGTTAGCACAAAAACTGAAGGAAAGGAGATAGCTGCAAAATCTTTGCACACCAACCTTAGTTGTCAGAAGCAAATCATATGTACCATACTTTTTAAGGTAGGTTTAAAGAGTTAGCTACTATACCCCGGTTATGATTTCCCATAGTTTAAATGCTAGTTTTAGAGATAGCCATATTATCACAAAACGTGAAGGAAAGGAGATAGCTGCAAAATCTCTGCAAACATATTTGCTTAGTTCCCTAAAGTAAAGAACATGTAACATCCTCTTTCAAGCAGGTTTAAAGAGTTAGCAGCTATACCCTCGGTTAGGGTTTCCTACATAGAAAATACTAATTTTAAATATAGGAATGTTAGCACAAAAACTTAAAGAAAGGAGATATCTCCAAAATCTCTGCACACAATGCTTAGTTCTCAGAAGAAAATCATACGTGCAGTGGTCGTTTTTTAGTTTTCAAGAGTTAGCTGCTATATCCTCGCTTATGCTTTCCTATAAAGTAAAGGCTAGTTTTAGAGATAGGAATGTTAGCGCTAAAACTGAAGGAAAGGAGATAGCTGCAAACTCTCTGCACTCAATGCTTAGTTCCCAGAAGTAATTCATATGTGCCATGTTGTTTCATTTAGGTTTAAAGAGTTAGCTTCTATACCCCGGGTCATGCTTTCCTGTCCTGTAAATGCTAGTTTTAGAGATATGCATATTAGCACTATAACTGAAGTTAAGGAGATATCTGCAAAATCTCTGCACACAATGCTCAGTTCTCAGAAGTAAATCATATGGGCCATGTACTTTCATTTAGGTTTAAAGAGGTAGCTGTTATACCCTCGGTTATGGATTCCCATATAATAAACCTAGTTGCAGACATAGGAATGTTAGCACAACAACTTAAGGAGAGGAGATAGCTGCAAAATCTCTGCACACAATGCTTAGTTCTCAGAAGGAAATCATATGTACCATGCTTTTTCATGTAGGTTTAAAGAGTTAGCTACTGTACCGCCGTTTATGCTTTCCCATAGTGTAAATGCTATTTTAGAGATAGGCATATTAGCACATAAACTGAAGGGTAGGGGATAGCCACAAAATCTCTGCCCACAATGCTTAGTTCTCAGACGTAATTCATATGTGCCATGTTGTTTCATTTAGTTTTAAAGACTTAGCTTCTATACCCTCGCTTATGCTTTCCTCTATAGTAAATGCTGGTTTTAGAGATAGGTATGTTAGCACAAAAACTGAAGGAAAGGAGATAGCTGCAAAATCTCCGAACACAATGCTTAGTTCTCAGAAGTAAATCATATGTGCCATATTGTTTCATGTAGGTTTAAATAGGTAGTTGTTATACCCCCGGTTATGGATTCCCATATATTAAACCTAGTTGCAGAGATAGGAATGTTAGCACAACAACTTAAAGAGAGGAGATAGCTGCAAAATCTCTGCACACAATGGTTAGTTCTCAGAAGTAAATCATATGTACCATGCTTTTTCATGTAGGTTTAAAGACTTAGCTGCTGTACCCCCGTTTATGCTTTCCCATAGTGTAAATGCGAGTTTTAGAGATAGGCATATTAGCACAAAAACTGAACGAGAGGGGATAGCCACAAGATCTCTGCACACTTTGCTTAGTTCTCAGAAGTAAATAATAAGTGCCATGTTCTTTCATTTAAGTTTAAAGAGTTAGCTGCTAAACCTTCGGTTATGCTTTCCTATATTGTAAAGACTAGTTTTAGACATAGGAATGTTAGCACAAAAAATGAAGGAAAGGAGATAGCTGCAAACTCTCAGCACACATTGCTTAGTTCTCAGAAGCAAATCATATGTACCATGCTTTTTAACGTAGGTTTAAAGAGTCAGCTGCTGTCCCCCCGGTTATGCTTTCCCATAGTGTAAATGCTAGTTTTAGAGATAGGCATATTAGCACAAATACTGAAGGATAGGGGATAGCCACAAAATCAATGCACAGAATGCTTAGTTCTCAGAAGGAAATCATATGTGCCATGTTGTTTCATTTAGTTTTAAAGACTAAGCTTCTTTACCCTCGCTTATGCTTTCCTATATAGTTAATGCTGGTTTTAGAGATAGGAATGTTAGCACAAAAACTGAAGGAAAGGAGATAGCTGTAAAATCTCTGCATACAATGCTTAGTTCTCAGAAGTAAATCATATGTGCCATGTTGTTTCATTTAGGTTTCAATAGGTAGCTGTTATACCCTCGGATATGGATTACTATATAATAAACGCTAGTTTCAGAGATAGGAATGTTAGCACAAGAACTCAAGGAGAGGAGATAGCTGCAAAATCTCTGCACACAATGCTTAGTTCTCAGAAGGAATTCGTATGTACCATGCTTTTTCATGTAGGTTTAAAGAGTTAGCTGCTGTACCGCCGTTTATGCTTTCCCATAGTGTAAATGCGAGTTTTAGAGATAGGCATATTAGCAAAAAACCTGAAGGATTGGGGATAGCCACAAGATCTCTGCACACTTTTCTTAGTTCTCAGAGGTAAATAATAAGTGCCATGTTCTTTCATTTAAGTTTAAAGAGTTAGCTGCTAAACCCTCGGTTATGCTTTCGTATACTGTAAAGGCTAGTTTTAGACATAGAGATGTTAGCACAAAAACTGAAGGAAAGGAGATAGCTGCAAAATCTCAGCACACAATGCTTAGTTCTCAGAAGCAAATCCTATGTACCATGCTTTTTAACGTAGGTTTAAAGAGATAGCTGCTGTCCCCCCGGTTATGCTTTCCCATAGTGTAAATGCTAGTTTTAGAGATAGGCATATTAGCACAAAAACTGAAGGATAGGGGATAGCCACAAAATCTCTGCACACAATGCTTAGTTCTCAGAAGTAAATCATATGTGCCGTGTTGTTTCATTTTGTTTTAAAGACTTAGCTTCTATACCCTCGCTTATGCTTTCCTATATAGTTAATGCTGGTTTTAGAGATAGGAATGTTAGCACAAAAACTGAAGGAAAGGAGATAGCTGCAAAATCTCTGCACACAATGCTCAGTTCTCAGAAGTAAATCATGTGGGCCATGTACTTTCATTTAGGTTTAAAGAGGTAGCTGTTATACCCTCGGTTATGGATTCCCATATAATAAACCTAGTTGCAGAGATAGGAATGTTAGCACAACAACTTAAGGAGAGGAGATAGCTGCAAAATCTCTGCACACAATGCTTAGTTCTCAGAAGGAAATCATAGATGGCTTGTTGTTTCATTTTGGTTTAAAGAGTTACCTGCTATAACCTCGGTTATGCATTCATATATAGAAAATGCTAGTTTTAGAGATAGGAGTGTTAGCACAAAAACTGAAGGAAAGGAGATAGCTGCAAAATCTTTGCACACCAACCTTAGTTGTCAGAAGCAAATCATATGTACCATACTTTTTAAGGTACGTTTAAAGAGTTAGCTACTATACCCCGGTTATGATTTTCCATAGTTTAAATGCTAGTTTTAGAGATAGCCATATTATCACAAAAGGTGAAGGAAAGGAGATAGCTGCAAAATCTCTGCATAAAATGCTTAGTTCTCAGAAGTAAATCATACGTGCCATGTTGATCATTTAGGTTTAAAGAGGTAGCTCCTATAACCCGGGTTATGCTTTCCTGTTCTGTAAAGGCTAGTTTTAGAGATATGCATATTAGCCCTAAAACTGAAGGAAAGGAGATAGCTGCAAAATCTCTGCACACAATGCTTAGTTCTCAGAAGTAAATCATATGTGCCATGTTATTTCATTTAGGTTTAAAGAGGTAGCTGTTATACCCTCGGTTATGGATCCCCGTAAATAAACGCTAGTTTCAGAGATAGGAATGTTAGCACAAAAACTGAAGGAAAGGAGATAGCTGCAAAATCTCTGCACACAAAGCTTACTTCTCAGAAGTAAATCATACGTACCATTCTTTTTCATGTAGGTTTAAAGAGTTAGCTACTATACCCCGGTTATGATTTCCCATAGTTTAAATGCTAGTTTTAGAGATAGCCATATTATCACAAAAAGTGAAGGAAAGGAGATAGCTGCAAAATCTCTGCACACAATGCTCAGTTCTCAGAAGTAAATCATATGTACCATGCTTTTTCATGTAGGTTTAAAGAGTTAGCTGCTGTACCCCCGTTTATGCTTTCCCGTAGTGTAAATGCGAGTTTTAGAGATAGGCATATTAGCACAAAAACTGAACGAGAGGGGATAGCCACAAGATCTCTGCACACTTTGCTTAGTTCTCAGAAGTAAATAATAAGTGCCATTTAAGTTTAAAGAGTTAGCTGCTAAACCCTCGGTTATGCTTTCGTATACTGTAAAGGCTAGTTTTAGACATAGAGATGTTAGCACAAAAACGGAAGGAAAGGAGATAGCTGCAAAATCTCTGCACACAATGCTTAGTTTTCAGAAGTTAATCATATGTGCATGTTATTTCATTTAGGTTTAAAGAGGTAGCTGTTATACCCTCGGTTATGGATTCCCATAAATAAACGCTAGTTTCAGAGATAGGTATGTTAGCACAAAAACTGAAGGAGAGGAGATAGCTGCAAAATCTCTGCACACAATGCTTAGTTCTCAGTAGTAAATCATATGTGCCATGTTGTTTCATTTAGGTTTAAATAGTTAGCTGTTATACCCTCGGATATGGATTACTATATAATAAAAGCTAGTTTCATAGACAGGATGTTAGCACAAGAACTCAAGGAGAGGAGATAGCTGCAAAATCTCTGCACACAATGCTTAGTTCTCAGAAGGAATTCGTATGTACCATGCTTTTTCATGTAGGTTTAAAGAGTTAGCTACTGTACCGCCTATAAGGCTTTCGCATAGTGTAAATGCGAGTTTTAGAGATAGGCATATTAGCACAAAAACTGAAGGATAGGGGATAGCCACAAAATCTCTGCACACAATGCTTAGTTCTCAGAAGTAAATCATATGTGCCGTGTTGTTTCATTTTGTTTTAAAGACTTAGATTCTGTACCCTCGCTTATGCTTTCCTATATAGTTAATGCTGGTTTTAGAGATAGGAATGTCAGCACAAAAACTGAAGGAAAGGAGATAGCTGCAAAATCTCTGCACACAATGCTCAGTTCTCAGAAGTAAATCATATGGGCCATGTACTTTCATTTAGGTTTAAAGAGGTAGCTGTTATACCCTCGGTTATGGATTCCCATATAATAAACCTAGTTGCAGAGATAGGAATGTTAGCACAACAACTTAAGGAGAGGAGATAGCTGCAAAATCTCTGCACACAATGCTTAGTTCTCAGAAGGGAATCATAGATGGCTTGTTGTTTCATTTTGGTTTAAAGAGTTACCTGCTATAACCTCGGTTATGCATTCATATATAGAAAATGCTAGTTTTAGAGATAGGAGTGTTAGCACAAAAACTGAAGGAAAGGAGATAGCTGCAAAATCTTTGCACACCAACCTTAGTTGTCAGAAGCAAATCATATGTACCATACTTTTAAAGGTAGTTTTAAAGAGTTAGCTACTATACCCCGGTTATGATTCCCATAGTTTAAATGCTAGTTTTAGAGATAGCCATATTATCACAAAAGGTGAAGGAAAGGAGATAGCTGCAAAATCTCTGCACGCATTGCTTACTTCCCTAAGGTAAAGCACATGTGACATCCTCTTTCAAGTAGGTTTAAAGAGTTAACTGCTATACCCTCGGTTATGCTTTCCAATATAGTAAATACTAGTTTTAGAGATAGGAATGTTATCACAAGAACTGAAGGAGAGGAGATAGCTGCCAAATCTCTGCAAGCAATGCTTAGTCCTCAGAAGTAATTCATGTGTGCCATGTTGTTTCATTTAGGTTTAAAGAATTACCTGCTATACCCTCAGTTATGCTTTTCTACCTAGGAAAAGCTAGTTTCAGAGATAGGAATGTTAGCACAAAAACTGAAGGAGATGAAATAGCTGCAAAATCTCTGCACACAATGCTTAGTTCTCAGAAGCAAATCATATGTACCATGCTTTTTCATGTAGGTTTAAAGAGTTAGCTGCTGTACCCCCGTTTATGCTTTCCCGTAGTGTAAATGCGAGTTTTAGAGATAGGCATATTAGCACAAAAACTGAACGAGAGGGGATAGCCACAAGATCTCTGCACACTTTGCTTAGTTCTCAGAAGTAAATAATAAGTGCCATTTAAGTTTAAAGAGTTAGCTGCTAAACCCTCGGTTATGCTTTCGTATACTGTAAAGGCTAGTTTTAGACATAGAGATGTTAGCACAAAAACTGAAGGAAAGGAGATAGCTGCAAAATCTCTGCACACAATGCTTAGTTTTCAGAAGTAAATCATATGTGCATGTTATTTCATTTAGGTTTAAAGAGGTAGCTGTTATACCCTCGGTTATGGATTCCCATAAATAAACGCTAGTTTCAGAGATAGGTATGTTAGCACAAAAACTGAAGGAGAGGAGATAGCTGCAAAATCTCTGCACACAATGCTTAGTTCTCAGAAGTAATTCATATGTGCCTTGTTGTTTCATTTAGGTTTAAATAGGTAGCTGTTATACCCTCGGATATGGATTACTATATAATAAAAGGTAGTTTCAGAGACAGGAATGTTAGCACAAGAACTCAAGGAGAGGAGATAGCTGCAAAATCTCTGCACACAATGCTTAGTTCTCAGAAGGAATTCGTATGTACCATGCTTTTTCATGTAGGTTTAAAGAGTTAGCTGCTGTACCGCCTTTTATGCTTTCGCATAGTGTAAATGCGAGTTTTAGAGATAGGCATATTAGCAAAAAAACTGAAGGATTGGGGATAGCCACAAGATCTCTGCACACTTTGCTTAGTTCTCAGAAGTAAATAATAAGTGCCATGTTCTTTCATTTCAGTTTAAAGAGTTAGCTGCTAAACCCTCGGTTATGCTTTCATATACTGTAAAGGCTAGTTTTAGACATAGAGATGTTAGCACAAAAACTGAAGGAAAGGAGATAGCTGCAAAATCTCAGCACACAATGCTTAGTTCTCAGAAGCAAATCCTACGTACCATGCTTTTTAACGTAGGTTTAAAGAGATAGCTGCTGTCCCCCCGGTTATGCTTTCCCATAGTGTAAATGCTAGTTTTAGAGATAGGCATATTAGCACAAAAACTGAAGGATAGGGGATAGCCACAAAATCTCTGCACACAATGCTTAGTTCTCAGAAGTAAATCATATGTGCCGTGTTGTTTCATTTTGTTTTAAAGACTTAGATTCTATACCCTCGCTTATGCTTTCCTATATAGTAAATGCTGGTTTTAGAGATAGGAATGTTAGCACAAAAACTGAAGGAAAGGAGATAGCTGCAAAATCTCTGCACACAATGCTCAGTTCTCAGAAGTAAATCATATGGGCCATGTACTTTCATTTAGGTTTAAAGAGGTAGCTGTTATACCCTCGGTTATGGATTCCCATATAATAAACCTAGTTGCAGAGATAGGAATGTTAGCACAACAACTTAAGGAGAGGAGATAGCTGCAAAATCTCTGCACACAATGCTTAGTTCTCAGAAGGAAATCATAGATGGCTTGTTGTTTCATTTTGGTATAAAGAGTTACCTGCTATAACCTCGGTTATGCATTCATATATAGAAAATGCTAGTTTTAGAGATAGGAGTGTTAGCACAAAAACTGAAGGAAAGGAGATAGCTGCAAAATCTTTGCACACCAACCTTAGTTGTCAGAAGCAAATCATATGTACCATACTTTTTAAGGTAGGTTTAAAGAGTTAGCTACTATACCCCGGTTATGATTTCCCATAGTTTAAATGCTAGTTTTAGAGATAGCCATATTATCACAAAACGTGAAGGAAAGGAGATAGCTGCAAAATCTCTGCAAACATATTTGCTTAGTTCCCTAAAGTAAAGAACATGTAACATCCTCTTTCAAGCAGGTTTAAAGAGTTAGCAGCTATACCCTCGGTTAGGGTTTCCTACATAGAAAATACTAATTTTAAATATAGGAATGTTAGCACAAAAACTTAAAGAAAGGAGATATCTCCAAAATCTCTGCACACAATGCTTAGTTCTCAGAAGAAAATCATACGTGCAGTGGTCGTTTTTTAGTTTTCAAGAGTTAGCTGCTATATCCTCGCTTATGCTTTCCTATAAAGTAAAGGCTAGTTTTAGAGATAGGAATGTTAGCGCTAAAACTGAAGGAAAGGAGATAGCTGCAAACTCTCTGCACTCAATGCTTAGTTCCCAGAAGTAATTCATATGTGCCATGTTGTTTCATTTAGGTTTAAAGAGTTAGCTTCTATACCCCGGGTCATGCTTTCCTGTCCTGTAAATGCTAGTTTTAGAGATATGCATATTAGCACTATAACTGAAGTTAAGGAGATATCTGCAAAATCTCTGCACACAATGCTCAGTTCTCAGAAGTAAATCATATGGGCCATGTACTTTCATTTAGGTTTAAAGAGGTAGCTGTTATACCCTCGGTTATGGATTCCCATATAATAAACCTAGTTGCAGACATAGGAATGTTAGCACAACAACTTAAGGAGAGGAGATAGCTGCAAAATCTCTGCACACAATGCTTAGTTCTCAGAAGGAAATCATAGGTACCATGCTTTTTCATGTAGGTTTAAAGAGTTAGCTACTGTACCGCCGTTTATGCTTTCCCATAGTGTAAATGCTATTTTAGAGATAGGCATATTAGCACATAAACTGAAGGGTAGGGGATAGCCACAAAATCTCTGCCCACAATGCTTAGTTCTCAGACGTAATTCATATGTGCCATGTTGTTTCATTTAGTTTTAAAGACTTAGCTTCTATACCCTCGCTTATGCTTTCCTCTATAGTAAATGCTGGTTTTAGAGATAGGTATGTTAGCACAAAAACTGAAGGAAAGGAGATAGCTGCAAAATCTCCGAACACAATGCTTAGTTCTCAGAAGTAAATCATATGTGCCATATTGTTTCATGTAGGTTTAAATAGGTAGTTGTTATACCCCCGGTTATGGATTCCCATATATTAAACCTAGTTGCAGAGATAGGAATGTTAGCACAACAACTTAAAGAGAGGAGATAGCTGCAAAATCTCTGCACACAATGGTTAGTTCTCAGAAGTAAATCATATGTACCATGCTTTTTCATGTAGGTTTAAAGACTTAGCTGCTGTACCCCCGTTTATGCTTTCCCATAGTGTAAATGCGAGTTTTAGAGATAGGCATATTAGCACAAAAACTGAACGAGAGGGGATAGCCACAAGATCTCTGCACACTTTGCTTAGTTCTCAGAAGTAAATAATAAGTGCCATGTTCTTTCATTTAAGTTTAAAGAGTTAGCTGCTAAACCTTCGGTTATGCTTTCCTATATTGTAAAGACTAGTTTTAGACATAGGAATGTTAGCACAAAAAATGAAGGAAAGGAGATAGCTGCAAACTCTCAGCACACATTGCTTAGTTCTCAGAAGCAAATCATATGTACCATGCTTTTTAACGTAGGTTTAAAGAGTCAGCTGCTGTCCCCCCGGTTATGCTTTCCCATAGTGTAAATGCTAGTTTTAGAGATAGGCATATTAGCACAAATACTGAAGGATAGGGGATAGCCACAAAATCAATGCACAGAATGCTTAGTTCTCAGAAGGAAATCATATGTGCCATGTTGTTTCATTTAGTTTTAAAGACTAAGCTTCTTTACCCTCGCTTATGCTTTCCTATATAGTTAATGCTGGTTTTAGAGATAGGAATGTTAGCACAAAAACTGAAGGAAAGGAGATAGCTGTAAAATCTCTGCATACAATGCTTAGTTCTCAGAAGTAAATCATATGTGCCATGTTGTTTCATTTAGGTTTCAATAGGTAGCTGTTATACCCTCGGATATGGATTACTATATAATAAACGCTAGTTTCAGAGATAGGAATGTTAGCACAAGAACTCAAGGAGAGGAGATAGCTGCAAAATCTCTGCACACAATGCTTAGTTCTCAGAAGGAATTCGTATGTACCATGCTTTTTCATGTAGGTTTAAAGAGTTAGCTGCTGTACCGCCGTTTATGCTTTCCCATAGTGTAAATGCGAGTTTTAGAGATAGGCATATTAGCAAAAAACCTGAAGGATTGGGGATAGCCACAAGATCTCTGCACACTTTTCTTAGTTCTCAGAGGTAAATAATAAGTGCCATGTTCTTTCATTTAAGTTTAAAGAGTTAGCTGCTAAACCCTCGGTTATGCTTTCGTATACTGTAAAGGCTAGTTTTAGACATAGAGATGTTAGCACAAAAACTGAAGGAAAGGAGATAGCTGCAAAATCTCAGCACACAATGCTTAGTTCTCAGAAGCAAATCCTATGTACCATGCTTTTTAACGTAGGTTTAAAGAGATAGCTGCTGTCCCCCCGGTTATGCTTTCCCATAGTGTAAATGCTAGTTTTAGAGATAGGCATATTAGCACAAAAACTGAAGGATAGGGGATAGCCACAAAATCTCTGCACACAATGCTTAGTTCTCAGAAGTAAATCATATGTGCCGTGTTGTTTCATTTTGTTTTAAAGACTTAGCTTCTATACCCTCGCTTATGCTTTCCTATATAGTTAATGCTGGTTTTAGAGATAGGAATGTTAGCACAAAAACTGAAGGAAAGGAGATAGCTGCAAAATCTCTGCACACAATGCTCAGTTCTCAGAAGTAAATCATATGGGCCATGTACTTTCATTTAGGTTTAAAGAGGTAGCTGTTATACCCTCGGTTATGGATTCCCATATAATAAACCTAGTTGCAGAGATAGGAATGTTAGCACAACAACTTAAGGAGAGGAGATAGCTGCAAAATCTCTGCACACAATGCTTAGTTCTCAGAAGGAAATCATAGATGGCTTGTTGTTTCATTTTGGTTTAAAGAGTTACCTGCTATAACCTCGGTTATGCATTCATATATAGAAAATGCTAGTTTTAGAGATAGGAGTGTTAGCACAAAAACTGAAGGAAAGGAGATAGCTGCAAAATCTTTGCACACCAACCTTAGTTGTCAGAAGCAAATCATATGTACCATACTTTTTAAGGTACGTTTAAAGAGTTAGCTACTATACCCCGGTTATGATTTTCCATAGTTTAAATGCTAGTTTTAGAGATAGCCATATTATCACAAAAGGTGAAGGAAAGGAGATAGCTGCAAAATCTCTGCATAAAATGCTTAGTTCTCAGAAGTAAATCATACGTGCCATGTTGATCATTTAGGTTTAAAGAGGTAGCTCCTATAACCCGGGTTATGCTTTCCTGTTCTGTAAAGGCTAGTTTTAGAGATATGCATATTAGCCCTAAAACTGAAGGAAAGGAGATAGCTGCAAAATCTCTGCACACAATGCTTAGTTCTCAGAAGTAAATCATATGTGCCATGTTATTTCATTTAGGTTTAAAGAGGTAGCTGTTATACCCTCGGTTATGGATCCCCGTAAATAAACGCTAGTTTCAGAGATAGGAATGTTAGCACAAAAACTGAAGGAAAGGAGATAGCTGCAAAATCTCTGCACACAAAGCTTACTTCTCAGAAGTAAATCATACGTACCATTCTTTTTCATGTAGGTTTAAAGAGTTAGCTACTATACCCCGGTTATGATTTCCCATAGTTTAAATGCTAGTTTTAGAGATAGCCATATTATCACAAAAAGTGAAGGAAAGGAGATAGCTGCAAAATCTCTGCACACAATGCTCAGTTCTCAGAAGTAAATCATATGGGCCATGTACTTTCATTTAGGTTTAAAGAGGTAGCTGTTATACCCTCGGTTATGGATTCCCATATAATAAACCTAGTTGCAGACATAGGAATGTTAGCACAACAACTTAAGGAGAGGAGATAGCTGCAAAATCTCTGCACACAATGCTTAGTTCTCAGAAGGAAATCATATGTACCATGCTTTTTCATGTAGGTTTAAAGAGTTAGCTGCTGTACCCCCGTTTATGCTTTCCCGTAGTGTAAATGCGAGTTTTAGAGATAGGCATATTAGCACAAAAACTGAACGAGAGGGGATAGCCACAAGATCTCTGCACACTTTGCTTAGTTCTCAGAAGTAAATAATAAGTGCCATTTAAGTTTAAAGAGTTAGCTGCTAAACCCTCGGTTATGCTTTCGTATACTGTAAAGGCTAGTTTTAGACATAGAGATGTTAGCACAAAAACGGAAGGAAAGGAGATAGCTGCAAAATCTCTGCACACAATGCTTAGTTTTCAGAAGTAAATCATATGTGCATGTTATTTCATTTAGGTTTAAAGAGGTAGCTGTTATACCCTCGGTTATGGATTCCCATAAATAAACGCTAGTTTCAGAGATAGGTATGTTAGCACAAAAACTGAAGGAGAGGAGATAGCTGCAAAATCTCTGCACACAATGCTTAGTTCTCAGTAGTAAATCATATGTGCCATGTTGTTTCATTTAGGTTTAAATAGTTAGCTGTTATACCCTCGGATATGGATTACTATATAATAAAAGCTAGTTTCATAGACAGGATGTTAGCACAAGAACTCAAGGAGAGGAGATAGCTGCAAAATCTCTGCACACAATGCTTAGTTCTCAGAAGGAATTCGTATGTACCATGCTTTTTCATGTAGGTTTAAAGAGTTAGCTGCTGTACCGCCTATAAGGCTTTCGCATAGTGTAAATGCGAGTTTTAGAGATAGGCATATTAGCACAAAAACTGAAGGATAGGGGATAGCCACAAAATCTCTGCACACAATGCTTAGTTCTCAGAAGTAAATCATATGTGCCGTGTTGTTTCATTTTGTTTTAAAGACTTAGATTCTATACCCTCGCTTATGCTTTCCTATATAGTAAATGCTGGTTTTAGAGATAGGAATGTTAGCACAAAAACTGAAGGAAAGGAGATAGCTGCAAAATCTCTGCACACAATGCTCAGTTCTCAGAAGTAAATCATATGGGCCATGTACTTTCATTTAGGTTTAAAGAGGTAGCTGTTATACCCTCGGTTATGGATTCCCATATAATAAACCTAGTTGCAGAGATAGGAATGTTAGCACAACAACTTAAGGAGAGGAGATAGCTGCAAAATCTCTGCACACAATGCTTAGTTCTCAGAAGGAAATCATAGATGGCTTGTTGTTTCATTTTGGTTTAAAGAGTTACCTGCTATAACCTCGGTTATGCATTCATATATAGAAAATGCTAGTTTTAGAGATAGGAGTGTTAGCACAAAAACTGAAGGAAAGGAGATAGCTGCAAAATCTTTGCACACCAACCTTAGTTGTCAGAAGCAAATCATATGTACCATACTTTTTAAGGTACGTTTAAAGAGTTAGCTACTATACCCCGGTTATGATTTTCCATAGTTTAAATGCTAGTTTTAGAGATAGCCATATTATCACAAAAGGTGAAGGAAAGGAGATAGCTGCAAAATCTCTGCATAAAATGCTTAGTTCTCAGAAGTAAATCATACGTGCCATGTTGATCATTTAGGTTTAAAGAGGTAGCTCCTATAACCCGGGTTATGCTTTCCTGTTCTGTAAAGGCTAGTTTTAGAGATATGCATATTAGCCCTAAAACTGAAGGAAAGGAGATAGCTGCAAAATCTCTGCACACAATGCTTAGTTCTCAGAAGTAAATCATATGTGCCATGTTATTTCATTTAGGTTTAAAGAGGTAGCTGTTATACCCTCGGTTATGGATCCCCGTAAATAAACGCTAGTTTCAGAGATAGGAATGTTAGCACAAAAACTGAAGGAAAGGAGATAGCTGCAAAATCTCTGCACACAAAGCTTACTTCTCAGAAGTAAATCATACGTACCATTCTTTTTCATGTAGGTTTAAAGAGTTAGCTACTATACCCCGGTTATGATTTCCCATAGTTTAAATGCTAGTTTTAGAGATAGCCATATTATCACAAAAAGTGAAGGAAAGGAGATAGCTGCAAAATCTCTGCACACAATGCTCAGTTCTCAGAAGTAAATCATATGGGCCATGTACTTTCATTTAGGTTTAAAGAGGTAGCTGTTATACCCTCGGTTATGGATTCCCATATAATAAACCTAGTTGCAGACATAGGAATGTTAGCACAACAACTTAAGGAGAGGAGATAGCTGCAAAATCTCTGCACACAATGCTTAGTTCTCAGAAGGAAATCATATGTACCATGCTTTTTCATGTAGGTTTAAAGAGTTAGCTGCTGTACCCCCGTTTATGCTTTCCCGTAGTGTAAATGCGAGTTTTAGAGATAGGCATATTAGCACAAAAACTGAACGAGAGGGGATAGCCACAAGATCTCTGCACACTTTGCTTAGTTCTCAGAAGTAAATAATAAGTGCCATTTAAGTTTAAAGAGTTAGCTGCTAAACCCTCGGTTATGCTTTCGTATACTGTAAAGGCTAGTTTTAGACATAGAGATGTTAGCACAAAAACGGAAGGAAAGGAGATAGCTGCAAAATCTCTGCACACAATGCTTAGTTTTCAGAAGTAAATCATATGTGCATGTTATTTCATTTAGGTTTAAAGAGGTAGCTGTTATACCCTCGGTTATGGATTCCCATAAATAAACGCTAGTTTCAGAGATAGGTATGTTAGCACAAAAACTGAAGGAGAGGAGATAGCTGCAAAATCTCTGCACACAATGCTTAGTTCTCAGTAGTAAATCATATGTGCCATGTTGTTTCATTTAGGTTTAAATAGTTAGCTGTTATACCCTCGGATATGGATTACTATATAATAAAAGCTAGTTTCATAGACAGGATGTTAGCACAAGAACTCAAGGAGAGGAGATAGCTGCAAAATCTCTGCACACAATGCTTAGTTCTCAGAAGGAATTCGTATGTACCATGCTTTTTCATGTAGGTTTAAAGAGTTAGCTGCTGTACCGCCTATAAGGCTTTCGCATAGTGTAAATGCGAGTTTTAGAGATAGGCATATTAGCACAAAAACTGAAGGATAGGGGATAGCCACAAAATCTCTGCACACAATGCTTAGTTCTCAGAAGTAAATCATATGTGCCGTGTTGTTTCATTTTGTTTTAAAGACTTAGATTCTATACCCTCGCTTATGCTTTCCTATATAGTAAATGCTGGTTTTAGAGATAGGAATGTTAGCACAAAAACTGAAGGAAAGGAGATAGCTGCAAAATCTCTGCACACAATGCTCAGTTCTCAGAAGTAAATCATATGGGCCATGTACTTTCATTTAGGTTTAAAGAGGTAGCTGTTATACCCTCGGTTATGGATTCCCATATAATAAACCTAGTTGCAGAGATAGGAATGTTAGCACAACAACTTAAGGAGAGGAGATAGCTGCAAAATCTCTGCACACAATGCTTAGTTCTCAGAAGGGAATCATAGATGGCTTGTTGTTTCATTTTGGTTTAAAGAGTTACCTGCTATAACCTCGGTTATGCATTCATATATAGAAAATGCTAGTTTTAGAGATAGGAGTGTTAGCACAAAAACTGAAGGAAAGGAGATAGCTGCAAAATCTTTGCACACCAACCTTAGTTGTCAGAAGCAAATCATATGTACCATACTTTTAAAGGTAGTTTTAAAGAGTTAGCTACTATACCCCGGTTATGATTCCCATAGTTTAAATGCTAGTTTTAGAGATAGCCATATTATCACAAAAGGTGAAGGAAAGGAGATAGCTGCAAAATCTCTGCACGCATTGCTTACTTCCCTAAGGTAAAGCACATGTGACATCCTCTTTCAAGTAGGTTTAAAGAGTTAACTGCTATACCCTCGGTTATGCTTTCCAATATAGTAAATACTAGTTTTAGAGATAGGAATGTTATCACAAGAACTGAAGGAGAGGAGATAGCTGCCAAATCTCTGCAAGCAATGCTTAGTCCTCAGAAGTAATTCATGTGTGCCATGTTGTTTCATTTAGGTTTAAAGAATTACCTGCTATACCCTCAGTTATGCTTTTCTACCTAGGAAAAGCTAGTTTCAGAGATAGGAATGTTAGCACAAAAACTGAAGGAGATGAAATAGCTGCAAAATCTCTGCACACAATGCTTAGTTCTCAGAAGCAAATCATATGTACCATGCTTTTTCATGTAGGTTTAAAGAGTTAGCTGCTGTACCCCCGTTTATGCTTTCCCGTAGTGTAAATGCGAGTTTTAGAGATAGGCATATTAGCACAAAAACTGAACGAGAGGGGATAGCCACAAGATCTCTGCACACTTTGCTTAGTTCTCAGAAGTAAATAATAAGTGCCATTTAAGTTTAAAGAGTTAGCTGCTAAACCCTCGGTTATGCTTTCGTATACTGTAAAGGCTAGTTTTAGACATAGAGATGTTAGCACAAAAACGGAAGGAAAGGAGATAGCTGCAAAATCTCTGCACACAATGCTTAGTTTTCAGAAGTAAATCATATGTGCATGTTATTTCATTTAGGTTTAAAGAGGTAGCTGTTATACCCTCGGTTATGGATTCCCATAAATAAACGCTAGTTTCAGAGATAGGTATGTTAGCACAAAAACTGAAGGAGAGGAGATAGCTGCAAAATCTCTGCACACAATGCTTAGTTCTCAGTAGTAAATCATATGTGCCATGTTGTTTCATTTAGGTTTAAATAGTTAGCTGTTATACCCTCGGATATGGATTACTATATAATAAAAGCTAGTTTCATAGACAGGATGTTAGCACAAGAACTCAAGGAGAGGAGATAGCTGCAAAATCTCTGCACACAATGCTTAGTTCTCAGAAGGAATTCGTATGTACCATGCTTTTTCATGTAGGTTTAAAGAGTTAGCTGCTGTACCGCCTATAAGGCTTTCGCATAGTGTAAATGCGAGTTTTAGAGATAGGCATATTAGCACAAAAACTGAAGGATAGGGGATAGCCACAAAATCTCTGCACACAATGCTTAGTTCTCAGAAGTAAATCATATGTGCCGTGTTGTTTCATTTTGTTTTAAAGACTTAGATTCTGTACCCTCGCTTATGCTTTCCTATATAGTTAATGCTGGTTTTAGAGATAGGAATGTCAGCACAAAAACTGAAGGAAAGGAGATAGCTGCAAAATCTCTGCACACAATGCTCAGTTCTCAGAAGTAAATCATATGGGCCATGTACTTTCATTTAGGTTTAAAGAGGTAGCTGTTATACCCTCGGTTATGGATTCCCATATAATAAACCTAGTTGCAGAGATAGGAATGTTAGCACAACAACTTAAGGAGAGGAGATAGCTGCAAAATCTCTGCACACAATGCTTAGTTCTCAGAAGGGAATCATAGATGGCTTGTTGTTTCATTTTGGTTTAAAGAGTTACCTGCTATAACCTCGGTTATGCATTCATATATAGAAAATGCTAGTTTTAGAGATAGGAGTGTTAGCACAAAAACTGAAGGAAAGGAGATAGCTGCAAAATCTTTGCACACCAACCTTAGTTGTCAGAAGCAAATCATATGTACCATACTTTTAAAGGTAGTTTTAAAGAGTTAGCTACTATACCCCGGTTATGATTCCCATAGTTTAAATGCTAGTTTTAGAGATAGCCATATTATCACAAAAGGTGAAGGAAAGGAGATAGCTGCAAAATCTCTGCACGCATTGCTTACTTCCCTAAGGTAAAGCACATGTGACATCCTCTTTCAAGTAGGTTTAAAGAGTTAACTGCTATACCCTCGGTTATGCTTTCCAATATAGTAAATACTAGTTTTAGAGATAGGAATGTTATCACAAGAACTGAAGGAGAGGAGATAGCTGCCAAATCTCTGCAAGCAATGCTTAGTCCTCAGAAGTAATTCATGTGTGCCATGTTGTTTCATTTAGGTTTAAAGAATTACCTGCTATACCCTCAGTTATGCTTTTCTACCTAGGAAAAGCTAGTTTCAGAGATAGGAATGTTAGCACAAAAACTGAAGGAGATGAAATAGCTGCAAAATCTCTGCACACAATGCTTAGTTCTCAGAAGGAAATCATATGTACCATGCTTTTTCATGTAGGTTTAAAGAGTTAGCTGCTGTACCCCCGTTTATGCTTTCCCGTAGTGTAAATGCGAGTTTTAGAGATAGGCATATTAGCACAAAAACTGAACGAGAGGGGATAGCCACAAGATCTCTGCACACTTTGCTTAGTTCTCAGAAGTAAATAATAAGTGCCATTTAAGTTTAAAGAGTTAGCTGCTAAACCCTCGGTTATGCTTTCGTATACTGTAAAGGCTAGTTTTAGACATAGAGATGTTAGCACAAAAACGGAAGGAAAGGAGATAGCTGCAAAATCTCTGCACACAATGCTTAGTTTTCAGAAGTAAATCATATGTGCATGTTATTTCATTTAGGTTTAAAGAGGTAGCTGTTATACCCTCGGTTATGGATTCCCATAAATAAACGCTAGTTTCAGAGATAGGTATGTTAGCACAAAAACTGAAGGAGAGGAGATAGCTGCAAAATCTCTGCACACAATGCTTAGTTCTCAGAAGTAAATCATATGTGCCTTGTTGTTTCATTTAGGTTTAAATAGGTAGCTGTTATACCCTCGGATATGGATTACTATATAATAAAAGGTAGTTTCAGAGACAGGAATGTTAGCACAAGAACTCAAGGAGAGGAGATAGCTGCAAAATCTCTGCACACAATGCTTAGTTCTCAGAAGGAATTCGTATGTACCATGCTTTTTCATGTAGGTTTAAAGAGTTAGCTGCTGTACCGCCTTTTATGCTTTCGCATAGTGTAAATGCGAGTTTTAGAGATAGGCATATTAGCAAAAAAACTGAAGGATTGGGGATAGCCACAAGATCTCTGCACACTTTGCTTAGTTCTCAGAAGTAAATAATAAGTGCCATGTTCTTTCATTTCAGTTTAAAGAGTTAGCTGCTAAACCCTCGGTTATGCTTTCATATACTGTAAAGGCTAGTTTTAGACATAGAGATGTTAGCACAAAAACTGAAGGAAAGGAGATAGCTGCAAAATCTCAGCACACAATGCTTAGTTCTCAGAAGCAAATCCTACGTACCATGCTTTTTAACGTAGGTTTAAAGAGATAGCTGCTGTCCCCCCGGTTATGCTTTCCCATAGTGTAAATGCTAGTTTTAGAGATAGGCATATTAGCACAAAAACTGAAGGATAGGGGATAGCCACAAAATCTCTGCACACAATGCTTAGTTCTCAGAAGTAAATCATATGTGCCGTGTTGTTTCATTTTGTTTTAAAGACTTAGATTCTATACCCTCGCTTATGCTTTCCTATATAGTAAATGCTGGTTTTAGAGATAGGAATGTTAGCACAAAAACTGAAGGAAAGGAGATAGCTGCAAAATCTCTGCACACAATGCTCAGTTCTCAGAAGTAAATCATATGGGCCATGTACTTTCATTTAGGTTTAAAGAGGTAGCTGTTATACCCTCGGTTATGGATTCCCATATAATAAACCTAGTTGCAGAGATAGGAATGTTAGCACAACAACTTAAGGAGAGGAGATAGCTGCAAAATCTCTGCACACAATGCTTAGTTCTCAGAAGGAAATCATAGATGGCTTGTTGTTTCATTTTGGTATAAAGAGTTACCTGCTATAACCTCGGTTATGCATTCATATATAGAAAATGCTAGTTTTAGAGATAGGAGTGTTAGCACAAAAACTGAAGGAAAGGAGATAGCTGCAAAATCTTTGCACACCAACCTTAGTTGTCAGAAGCAAATCATATGTACCATACTTTTTAAGGTAGGTTTAAAGAGTTAGCTACTATACCCCGGTTATGATTTCCCATAGTTTAAATGCTAGTTTTAGAGATAGCCATATTATCACAAAACGTGAAGGAAAGGAGATAGCTGCAAAATCTCTGCAAACATATTTGCTTAGTTCCCTAAAGTAAAGAACATGTAACATCCTCTTTCAAGCAGGTTTAAAGAGTTAGCAGCTATACCCTCGGTTAGGGTTTCCTACATAGAAAATACTAATTTTAAATATAGGAATGTTAGCACAAAAACTTAAAGAAAGGAGATATCTCCAAAATCTCTGCACACAATGCTTAGTTCTCAGAAGAAAATCATACGTGCAGTGGTCGTTTTTTAGTTTTCAAGAGTTAGCTGCTATATCCTCGCTTATGCTTTCCTATAAAGTAAAGGCTAGTTTTAGAGATAGGAATGTTAGCGCTAAAACTGAAGGAAAGGAGATAGCTGCAAACTCTCTGCACTCAATGCTTAGTTCCCAGAAGTAATTCATATGTGCCATGTTGTTTCATTTAGGTTTAAAGAGTTAGCTTCTATACCCCGGGTCATGCTTTCCTGTCCTGTAAATGCTAGTTTTAGAGATATGCATATTAGCACTATAACTGAAGTTAAGGAGATATCTGCAAAATCTCTGCACACAATGCTCAGTTCTCAGAAGTAAATCATATGGGCCATGTACTTTCATTTAGGTTTAAAGAGGTAGCTGTTATACCCTCGGTTATGGATTCCCATATAATAAACCTAGTTGCAGACATAGGAATGTTAGCACAACAACTTAAGGAGAGGAGATAGCTGCAAAATCTCTGCACACAATGCTTAGTTCTCAGAAGGAAATCATAGGTACCATGCTTTTTCATGTAGGTTTAAAGAGTTAGCTACTGTACCGCCGTTTATGCTTTCCCATAGTGTAAATGCTATTTTAGAGATAGGCATATTAGCACATAAACTGAAGGGTAGGGGATAGCCACAAAATCTCTGCCCACAATGCTTAGTTCTCAGACGTAATTCATATGTGCCATGTTGTTTCATTTAGTTTTAAAGACTTAGCTTCTATACCCTCGCTTATGCTTTCCTCTATAGTAAATGCTGGTTTTAGAGATAGGTATGTTAGCACAAAAACTGAAGGAAAGGAGATAGCTGCAAAATCTCCGAACACAATGCTTAGTTCTCAGAAGTAAATCATATGTGCCATATTGTTTCATGTAGGTTTAAATAGGTAGTTGTTATACCCCCGGTTATGGATTCCCATATATTAAACCTAGTTGCAGAGATAGGAATGTTAGCACAACAACTTAAAGAGAGGAGATAGCTGCAAAATCTCTGCACACAATGGTTAGTTCTCAGAAGTAAATCATATGTACCATGCTTTTTCATGTAGGTTTAAAGACTTAGCTGCTGTACCCCCGTTTATGCTTTCCCATAGTGTAAATGCGAGTTTTAGAGATAGGCATATTAGCACAAAAACTGAACGAGAGGGGATAGCCACAAGATCTCTGCACACTTTGCTTAGTTCTCAGAAGTAAATAATAAGTGCCATGTTCTTTCATTTAAGTTTAAAGAGTTAGCTGCTAAACCTTCGGTTATGCTTTCCTATATTGTAAAGACTAGTTTTAGACATAGGAATGTTAGCACAAAAAATGAAGGAAAGGAGATAGCTGCAAACTCTCAGCACACATTGCTTAGTTCTCAGAAGCAAATCATATGTACCATGCTTTTTAACGTAGGTTTAAAGAGTCAGCTGCTGTCCCCCCGGTTATGCTTTCCCATAGTGTAAATGCTAGTTTTAGAGATAGGCATATTAGCACAAATACTGAAGGATAGGGGCTAGCCACAAAATCAATGCACAGAATGCTTAGTTCTCAGAAGGAAATCATATGTGCCATGTTGTTTCATTTAGTTTTAAAGACTAAGCTTCTTTACCCTCGCTTATGCTTTCCTATATAGTTAATGCTGGTTTTAGAGATAGGAATGTTAGCACAAAAACTGAAGGAAAGGAGATAGCTGTAAAATCTCTGCATATAATGCTTAGTTCTCAGAAGTAAATCATATGTGCCATGTTGTTTCATTTAGGTTTCAATAGGTAGCTGTTATACCCTCGGATATGGATTACTATATAATAAACGCTAGTTTCAGAGATAGGAATGTTAGCACAAGAACTCAAGGAGAGGAGATAGCTGCAAAATCTCTGCACACAATGCTTAGTTCTCAGAAGGAATTCGTATGTACCATGCTTTTTCATGTAGGTTTAAAGAGTTAGCTGCTGTACCGCCGTTTATGCTTTCCCATAGTGTAAATGCGAGTTTTAGAGATAGGCATATTAGCAAAAAAACTGAAGGATTGGGGATAGCCACAAGATCTCTGCACACTTTTCTTAGTTCTCAGAGGTAAATAATAAGTGCCATGTTCTTTCATTTAAGTTTAAAGAGTTAGCTGCTAAACCCTCGGGTATGCTTTCGTATACTGTAAAGGCTAGTTTTAGACATAGAGATGTTAGCACAAAAACTGAAGGAAAGGAGATAGCTGCAAAATCTCAGCACACAATGCTTAGTTCTCAGAAGCAAATCCTATGTACCATGCTTTTTAACGTAGGTTTAAAGAGATAGCTGCTGTCCCCCCGGTTATGCTTTCCCATAGTGTAAATGCTAGTTTTAGAGATAGGCATATTAGCACAAAAACTGAAGGATAGGGGATAGCCACAAAATCTCTGCACACAATGCTTAGTTCTCAGAAGTAAATCATATGTGCCGTGTTGTTTCATTTTGTTTTAAAGACTTAGCTTCTATACCCTCGCTTATGCTTTCCTATATAGTTAATGCTGGTTTTAGAGATAGGAATGTTAGCACAAAAACTGAAGGAAAGGAGATAGCTGCAAAATCTCTGCACACAATGCTCAGTTCTCAGAAGTAAATCATATGGGCCATGTACTTTCATTTAGGTTTAAAGAGGTAGCTGTTATACCCTCGGTTATGGATTCCCATATAATAAACCTAGTTGCAGAGATAGGAATGTTAGCACAACAACTTAAGGAGAGGAGATAGCTGCAAAATCTCTGCACACAATGCTTAGTTCTCAGAAGGAAATCATAGATGGCTTGTTGTTTCATTTTGGTTTAAAGAGTTACCTGCTATAACCTCGGTTATGCATTCATATATAGAAAATGCTAGTTTTAGAGATAGGAGTGTTAGCACAGAAACTGAAGGAAAGGAGATAGCTGCAAAATCTTTGCACACCAACCTTAGTTGTCAGAAGCAAATCATATGTACCATACTTTTTAAGGTAGGTTTAAAGAGTTAGCTACTATACCCCGGTTATGATTTCCCATAGTTTAAATGCTAGTTTTAGAGATAGCCATATTATCACAAAAGGTGAAGGAAAGGAGATAGCTGCAAAATCTCTGCATAAAATGCTTAGTTCTCAGAAGTAAATCATACGTGCCATGTTGATCATTTAGGTTTAAAGAGGTAGCTCCTATAACCCGGGTTATGCTTTCCTGTTCTGTAAAGGCTAGTTTTAGAGATATGCATATTAGCCCTAAAACTGAAGGAAAGGAGATAGCTGCAAAATCTCTGCACACAATGCTTAGTTCTCAGAAGTAAATCATATGTGCCATGTTATTTCATTTAGGTTTAAAGAGGTAGCTGTTATACCCTCGGTTATGGATTCCCATAAATAAACGCTAGTTTCAGAGATAGGAATGTTAGCACAAAAACTGAAGGAAAGGAGATAGCTGCAAAATCTCTGCACACAAAGCTTACTTCTCAGAAGTAAATCATACGTACCATTCTTTTTCATGTAGGTTTAAAGAGTTAGCTACTATACCCCGGTTATGATTTCCCATAGTTTAAATGCTAGTTTTAGAGATAGCCATATTATCACAAAAAGTGAAGGAAAGGAGATAGCTGCAAAATCTCTGCACACAATGCTCAGTTCTCAGAAGTAAATCATATGTACCATGCTTTTTCATGTAGGTTTAAAGAGTTAGCTGCTGTACCCCCGTTTATGCTTTCCCGTAGTGTAAATGCGAGTTTTAGAGATAGGCATATTAGCACAAAAACTGAACGAGAGGGGATAGCCACAAGATCTCTGCACACTTTGCTTAGTTCTCAGAAGTAAATAATAAGTGCCATTTAAGTTTAAAGAGTTAGCTGCTAAACCCTCGGTTATGCTTTCGTATACTGTAAAGGCTAGTTTTAGACATAGAGATGTTAGCACAAAAACGGAAGGAAAGGAGATAGCTGCAAAATCTCTGCACACAATGCTTAGTTTTCAGAAGTAAATCATATGTGCATGTTATTTCATTTAGGTTTAAAGAGGTAGCTGTTATACCCTCGGTTATGGATTCCCATAAATAAACGCTAGTTTCAGAGATAGGTATGTTAGCACAAAAACTGAAGGAGAGGAGATAGCTGCAAAATCTCTGCACACAATGCTTAGTTCTCAGTAGTAAATCATATGTGCCATGTTGTTTCATTTAGGTTTAAATAGTTAGCTGTTATACCCTCGGATATGGATTACTATATAATAAAAGCTAGTTTCATAGACAGGATGTTAGCACAAGAACTCAAGGAGAGGAGATAGCTGCAAAATCTCTGCACACAATGCTTAGTTCTCAGAAGGAATTCGTATGTACCATGCTTTTTCATGTAGGTTTAAAGAGTTAGCTGCTGTACCGCCTATAAGGCTTTCGCATAGTGTAAATGCGAGTTTTAGAGATAGGCATATTAGCACAAAAACTGAAGGATAGGGGATAGCCACAAAATCTCTGCACACAATGCTTAGTTCTCAGAAGTAAATCATATGTGCCGTGTTGTTTCATTTTGTTTTAAAGACTTAGATTCTGTACCCTCGCTTATGCTTTCCTATATAGTTAATGCTGGTTTTAGAGATAGGAATGTCAGCACAAAAACTGAAGGAAAGGAGATAGCTGCAAAATCTCTGCACACAATGCTCAGTTCTCAGAAGTAAATCATATGGGCCATGTACTTTCATTTAGGTTTAAAGAGGTAGCTGTTATACCCTCGGTTATGGATTCCCATATAATAAACCTAGTTGCAGAGATAGGAATGTTAGCACAACAACTTAAGGAGAGGAGATAGCTGCAAAATCTCTGCACACAATGCTTAGTTCTCAGAAGGGAATCATAGATGGCTTGTTGTTTCATTTTGGTTTAAAGAGTTACCTGCTATAACCTCGGTTATGCATTCATATATAGAAAATGCTAGTTTTAGAGATAGGAGTGTTAGCACAAAAACTGAAGGAAAGGAGATAGCTGCAAAATCTTTGCACACCAACCTTAGTTGTCAGAAGCAAATCATATGTACCATACTTTTAAAGGTAGTTTTAAAGAGTTAGCTACTATACCCCGGTTATGATTCCCATAGTTTAAATGCTAGTTTTAGAGATAGCCATATTATCACAAAAGGTGAAGGAAAGGAGATAGCTGCAAAATCTCTGCACGCATTGCTTACTTCCCTAAGGTAAAGCACATGTGACATCCTCTTTCAAGTAGGTTTAAAGAGTTAACTGCTATACCCTCGGTTATGCTTTCCAATATAGTAAATACTAGTTTTAGAGATAGGAATGTTATCACAAGAACTGAAGGAGAGGAGATAGCTGCCAAATCTCTGCAAGCAATGCTTAGTCCTCAGAAGTAATTCATGTGTGCCATGTTGTTTCATTTAGGTTTAAAGAATTACCTGCTATACCCTCAGTTATGCTTTTCTACCTAGGAAAAGCTAGTTTCAGAGATAGGAATGTTAGCACAAAAACTGAAGGAGATGAAATAGCTGCAAAATCTCTGCACACAATGCTTAGTTCTCAGAAGGAAATCATATGTACCATGCTTTTTCATGTAGGTTTAAAGAGTTAGCTGCTGTACCCCCGTTTATGCTTTCCCGTAGTGTAAATGCGAGTTTTAGAGATAGGCATATTAGCACAAAAACTGAACGAGAGGGGATAGCCACAAGATCTCTGCACACTTTGCTTAGTTCTCAGAAGTAAATAATAAGTGCCATTTAAGTTTAAAGAGTTAGCTGCTAAACCCTCGGTTATGCTTTCGTATACTGTAAAGGCTAGTTTTAGACATAGAGATGTTAGCACAAAAACGGAAGGAAAGGAGATAGCTGCAAAATCTCTGCACACAATGCTTAGTTTTCAGAAGTAAATCATATGTGCATGTTATTTCATTTAGGTTTAAAGAGGTAGCTGTTATACCCTCGGTTATGGATTCCCATAAATAAACGCTAGTTTCAGAGATAGGTATGTTAGCACAAAAACTGAAGGAGAGGAGATAGCTGCAAAATCTCTGCACACAATGCTTAGTTCTCAGAAGTAAATCATATGTGCCTTGTTGTTTCATTTAGGTTTAAATAGGTAGCTGTTATACCCTCGGATATGGATTACTATATAATAAAAGGTAGTTTCAGAGACAGGAATGTTAGCACAAGAACTCAAGGAGAGGAGATAGCTGCAAAATCTCTGCACACAATGCTTAGTTCTCAGAAGGAATTCGTATGTACCATGCTTTTTCATGTAGGTTTAAAGAGTTAGCTGCTGTACCGCCTTTTATGCTTTCGCATAGTGTAAATGCGAGTTTTAGAGATAGGCATATTAGCAAAAAAACTGAAGGATTGGGGATAGCCACAAGATCTCTGCACACTTTGCTTAGTTCTCAGAAGTAAATAATAAGTGCCATGTTCTTTCATTTCAGTTTAAAGAGTTAGCTGCTAAACCCTCGGTTATGCTTTCATATACTGTAAAGGCTAGTTTTAGACATAGAGATGTTAGCACAAAAACTGAAGGAAAGGAGATAGCTGCAAAATCTCAGCACACAATGCTTAGTTCTCAGAAGCAAATCCTACGTACCATGCTTTTTAACGTAGGTTTAAAGAGATAGCTGCTGTCCCCCCGGTTATGCTTTCCCATAGTGTAAATGCTAGTTTTAGAGATAGGCATATTAGCACAAAAACTGAAGGATAGGGGATAGCCACAAAATCTCTGCACACAATGCTTAGTTCTCAGAAGTAAATCATATGTGCCGTGTTGTTTCATTTTGTTTTAAAGACTTAGATTCTATACCCTCGCTTATGCTTTCCTATATAGTAAATGCTGGTTTTAGAGATAGGAATGTTAGCACAAAAACTGAAGGAAAGGAGATAGCTGCAAAATCTCTGCACACAATGCTCAGTTCTCAGAAGTAAATCATATGGGCCATGTACTTTCATTTAGGTTTAAAGAGGTAGCTGTTATACCCTCGGTTATGGATTCCCATATAATAAACCTAGTTGCAGAGATAGGAATGTTAGCACAACAACTTAAGGAGAGGAGATAGCTGCAAAATCTCTGCACACAATGCTTAGTTCTCAGAAGGAAATCATAGATGGCTTGTTGTTTCATTTTGGTATAAAGAGTTACCTGCTATAACCTCGGTTATGCATTCATATATAGAAAATGCTAGTTTTAGAGATAGGAGTGTTAGCACAAAAACTGAAGGAAAGGAGATAGCTGCAAAATCTTTGCACACCAACCTTAGTTGTCAGAAGCAAATCATATGTACCATACTTTTTAAGGTAGGTTTAAAGAGTTAGCTACTATACCCCGGTTATGATTTCCCATAGTTTAAATGCTAGTTTTAGAGATAGCCATATTATCACAAAACGTGAAGGAAAGGAGATAGCTGCAAAATCTCTGCAAACATATTTGCTTAGTTCCCTAAAGTAAAGAACATGTAACATCCTCTTTCAAGCAGGTTTAAAGAGTTAGCAGCTATACCCTCGGTTAGGGTTTCCTACATAGAAAATACTAATTTTAAATATAGGAATGTTAGCACAAAAACTTAAAGAAAGGAGATATCTCCAAAATCTCTGCACACAATGCTTAGTTCTCAGAAGAAAATCATACGTGCAGTGGTCGTTTTTTAGTTTTCAAGAGTTAGCTGCTATATCCTCGCTTATGCTTTCCTATAAAGTAAAGGCTAGTTTTAGAGATAGGAATGTTAGCGCTAAAACTGAAGGAAAGGAGATAGCTGCAAACTCTCTGCACTCAATGCTTAGTTCCCAGAAGTAATTCATATGTGCCATGTTGTTTCATTTAGGTTTAAAGAGTTAGCTTCTATACCCCGGGTCATGCTTTCCTGTCCTGTAAATGCTAGTTTTAGAGATATGCATATTAGCACTATAACTGAAGTTAAGGAGATATCTGCAAAATCTCTGCACACAATGCTCAGTTCTCAGAAGTAAATCATATGGGCCATGTACTTTCATTTAGGTTTAAAGAGGTAGCTGTTATACCCTCGGTTATGGATTCCCATATAATAAACCTAGTTGCAGACATAGGAATGTTAGCACAACAACTTAAGGAGAGGAGATAGCTGCAAAATCTCTGCACACAATGCTTAGTTCTCAGAAGGAAATCATAGGTACCATGCTTTTTCATGTAGGTTTAAAGAGTTAGCTACTGTACCGCCGTTTATGCTTTCCCATAGTGTAAATGCTATTTTAGAGATAGGCATATTAGCACATAAACTGAAGGGTAGGGGATAGCCACAAAATCTCTGCCCACAATGCTTAGTTCTCAGACGTAATTCATATGTGCCATGTTGTTTCATTTAGTTTTAAAGACTTAGCTTCTATACCCTCGCTTATGCTTTCCTCTATAGTAAATGCTGGTTTTAGAGATAGGTATGTTAGCACAAAAACTGAAGGAAAGGAGATAGCTGCAAAATCTCCGAACACAATGCTTAGTTCTCAGAAGTAAATCATATGTGCCATATTGTTTCATGTAGGTTTAAATAGGTAGTTGTTATACCCCCGGTTATGGATTCCCATATATTAAACCTAGTTGCAGAGATAGGAATGTTAGCACAACAACTTAAAGAGAGGAGATAGCTGCAAAATCTCTGCACACAATGGTTAGTTCTCAGAAGTAAATCATATGTACCATGCTTTTTCATGTAGGTTTAAAGACTTAGCTGCTGTACCCCCGTTTATGCTTTCCCATAGTGTAAATGCGAGTTTTAGAGATAGGCATATTAGCACAAAAACTGAACGAGAGGGGATAGCCACAAGATCTCTGCACACTTTGCTTAGTTCTCAGAAGTAAATAATAAGTGCCATGTTCTTTCATTTAAGTTTAAAGAGTTAGCTGCTAAACCTTCGGTTATGCTTTCCTATATTGTAAAGACTAGTTTTAGACATAGGAATGTTAGCACAAAAAATGAAGGAAAGGAGATAGCTGCAAACTCTCAGCACACATTGCTTAGTTCTCAGAAGCAAATCATATGTACCATGCTTTTTAACGTAGGTTTAAAGAGTCAGCTGCTGTCCCCCCGGTTATGCTTTCCCATAGTGTAAATGCTAGTTTTAGAGATAGGCATATTAGCACAAATACTGAAGGATAGGGGCTAGCCACAAAATCAATGCACAGAATGCTTAGTTCTCAGAAGGAAATCATATGTGCCATGTTGTTTCATTTAGTTTTAAAGACTAAGCTTCTTTACCCTCGCTTATGCTTTCCTATATAGTTAATGCTGGTTTTAGAGATAGGAATGTTAGCACAAAAACTGAAGGAAAGGAGATAGCTGTAAAATCTCTGCATATAATGCTTAGTTCTCAGAAGTAAATCATATGTGCCATGTTGTTTCATTTAGGTTTCAATAGGTAGCTGTTATACCCTCGGATATGGATTACTATATAATAAACGCTAGTTTCAGAGATAGGAATGTTAGCACAAGAACTCAAGGAGAGGAGATAGCTGCAAAATCTCTGCACACAATGCTTAGTTCTCAGAAGGAATTCGTATGTACCATGCTTTTTCATGTAGGTTTAAAGAGTTAGCTGCTGTACCGCCGTTTATGCTTTCCCATAGTGTAAATGCGAGTTTTAGAGATAGGCATATTAGCAAAAAAACTGAAGGATTGGGGATAGCCACAAGATCTCTGCACACTTTTCTTAGTTCTCAGAGGTAAATAATAAGTGCCATGTTCTTTCATTTAAGTTTAAAGAGTTAGCTGCTAAACCCTCGGGTATGCTTTCGTATACTGTAAAGGCTAGTTTTAGACATAGAGATGTTAGCACAAAAACTGAAGGAAAGGAGATAGCTGCAAAATCTCAGCACACAATGCTTAGTTCTCAGAAGCAAATCCTATGTACCATGCTTTTTAACGTAGGTTTAAAGAGATAGCTGCTGTCCCCCCGGTTATGCTTTCCCATAGTGTAAATGCTAGTTTTAGAGATAGGCATATTAGCACAAAAACTGAAGGATAGGGGATAGCCACAAAATCTCTGCACACAATGCTTAGTTCTCAGAAGTAAATCATATGTGCCGTGTTGTTTCATTTTGTTTTAAAGACTTAGCTTCTATACCCTCGCTTATGCTTTCCTATATAGTTAATGCTGGTTTTAGAGATAGGAATGTTAGCACAAAAACTGAAGGAAAGGAGATAGCTGCAAAATCTCTGCACACAATGCTCAGTTCTCAGAAGTAAATCATATGGGCCATGTACTTTCATTTAGGTTTAAAGAGGTAGCTGTTATACCCTCGGTTATGGATTCCCATATAATAAACCTAGTTGCAGAGATAGGAATGTTAGCACAACAACTTAAGGAGAGGAGATAGCTGCAAAATCTCTGCACACAATGCTTAGTTCTCAGAAGGAAATCATAGATGGCTTGTTGTTTCATTTTGGTTTAAAGAGTTACCTGCTATAACCTCGGTTATGCATTCATATATAGAAAATGCTAGTTTTAGAGATAGGAGTGTTAGCACAGAAACTGAAGGAAAGGAGATAGCTGCAAAATCTTTGCACACCAACCTTAGTTGTCAGAAGCAAATCATATGTACCATACTTTTTAAGGTAGGTTTAAAGAGTTAGCTACTATACCCCGGTTATGATTTCCCATAGTTTAAATGCTAGTTTTAGAGATAGCCATATTATCACAAAAGGTGAAGGAAAGGAGATAGCTGCAAAATCTCTGCATAAAATGCTTAGTTCTCAGAAGTAAATCATACGTGCCATGTTGATCATTTAGGTTTAAAGAGGTAGCTCCTATAACCCGGGTTATGCTTTCCTGTTCTGTAAAGGCTAGTTTTAGAGATATGCATATTAGCCCTAAAACTGAAGGAAAGGAGATAGCTGCAAAATCTCTGCACACAATGCTTAGTTCTCAGAAGTAAATCATATGTGCCATGTTATTTCATTTAGGTTTAAAGAGGTAGCTGTTATACCCTCGGTTATGGATTCCCATAAATAAACGCTAGTTTCAGAGATAGGAATGTTAGCACAAAAACTGAAGGAAAGGAGATAGCTGCAAAATCTCTGCACACAAAGCTTACTTCTCAGAAGTAAATCATACGTACCATTCTTTTTCATGTAGGTTTAAAGAGTTAGCTACTATACCCCGGTTATGATTTCCCATAGTTTAAATGCTAGTTTTAGAGATAGCCATATTATCACAAAAAGTGAAGGAAAGGAGATAGCTGCAAAATCTCTGCACACAATGCTCAGTTCTCAGAAGTAAATCATATGTACCATGCTTTTTCATGTAGGTTTAAAGAGTTAGCTGCTGTACCCCCGTTTATGCTTTCCCGTAGTGTAAATGCGAGTTTTAGAGATAGGCATATTAGCACAAAAACTGAACGAGAGGGGATAGCCACAAGATCTCTGCACACTTTGCTTAGTTCTCAGAAGTAAATAATAAGTGCCATTTAAGTTTAAAGAGTTAGCTGCTAAACCCTCGGTTATGCTTTCGTATACTGTAAAGGCTAGTTTTAGACATAGAGATGTTAGCACAAAAACGGAAGGAAAGGAGATAGCTGCAAAATCTCTGCACACAATGCTTAGTTTTCAGAAGTAAATCATATGTGCATGTTATTTCATTTAGGTTTAAAGAGGTAGCTGTTATACCCTCGGTTATGGATTCCCATAAATAAACGCTAGTTTCAGAGATAGGTATGTTAGCACAAAAACTGAAGGAGAGGAGATAGCTGCAAAATCTCTGCACACAATGCTTAGTTCTCAGTAGTAAATCATATGTGCCATGTTGTTTCATTTAGGTTTAAATAGTTAGCTGTTATACCCTCGGATATGGATTACTATATAATAAAAGCTAGTTTCATAGACAGGATGTTAGCACAAGAACTCAAGGAGAGGAGATAGCTGCAAAATCTCTGCACACAATGCTTAGTTCTCAGAAGCAAATCCTACGTACCATGCTTTTTCATGTAGGTTTAAAGAGTTAGCTGCTGTACCGCCTATAAGGCTTTCGCATAGTGTAAATGCGAGTTTTAGAGATAGGCATATTAGCACAAAAACTGAAGGATAGGGGATAGCCACAAAATCTCTGCACACAATGCTTAGTTCTCAGAAGTAAATCATATGTGCCGTGTTGTTTCATTTTGTTTTAAAGACTTAGATTCTGTACCCTCGCTTATGCTTTCCTATATAGTTAATGCTGGTTTTAGAGATAGGAATGTCAGCACAAAAACTGAAGGAAAGGAGATAGCTGCAAAATCTCTGCACACAATGCTCAGTTCTCAGAAGTAAATCATATGGGCCATGTACTTTCATTTAGGTTTAAAGAGGTAGCTGTTATACCCTCGGTTATGGATTCCCATATAATAAACCTAGTTGCAGAGATAGGAATGTTAGCACAACAACTTAAGGAGAGGAGATAGCTGCAAAATCTCTGCACACAATGCTTAGTTCTCAGAAGGGAATCATAGATGGCTTGTTGTTTCATTTTGGTTTAAAGAGTTACCTGCTATAACCTCGGTTATGCATTCATATATAGAAAATGCTAGTTTTAGAGATAGGAGTGTTAGCACAGAAACTGAAGGAAAGGAGATAGCTGCAAAATCTTTGCACACCAACCTTAGTTGTCAGAAGCAAATCATATGTACCATACTTTTTAAGGTAGGTTTAAAGAGTTAGCTACTATACCCCGGTTATGATTCCCATAGTTTAAATGCTAGTTTTAGAGATAGCCATATTATCACAAAAGGTGAAGGAAAGGAGATAGCTGCAAAATCTCTGCACGCATTGCTTACTTCCCTAAGGTAAAGCACATGTGACATCCTCTTTCAAGTAGGTTTAAAGAGTTAACTGCTATACCCTCGGTTATGCTTTCCAATATAGTAAATACTAGTTTTAGAGATAGGAATGTTATCACAAGAACTGAAGGAGAGGAGATAGCTGCCAAATCTCTGCAAGCAATGCTTAGTCCTCAGAAGTAATTCATGTGTGCCATGTTGTTTCATTTAGGTTTAAAGAATTACCTGCTATACCCTCAGTTATGCTTTTCTACCTAGGAAAAGCTAGTTTCAGAGATAGGAATGTTAGCACAAAAACTGAAGGAGATGAAATAGCTGCAAAATCTCTGCACACAATGCTTAGTTCTCAGAAGCAAATCATATGTACCATGCTTTTTCATGTAGGTTTAAAGAGTTAGCTGCTGTACCCCCGTTTATGCTTTCCCGTAGTGTAAATGCGAGTTTTAGAGATAGGCATATTAGCACAAAAACTGAACGAGAGGGGATAGCCACAAGATCTCTGCACACTTTGCTTAGTTCTCAGAAGTAAATAATAAGTGCCATTTAAGTTTAAAGAGTTAGCTGCTAAACCCTCGGTTATGCTTTCGTATACTGTAAAGGCTAGTTTTAGACATAGAGATGTTAGCACAAAAACGGAAGGAAAGGAGATAGCTGCAAAATCTCTGCACACAATGCTTAGTTTTCAGAAGTAAATCATATGTGCATGTTATTTCATTTAGGTTTAAAGAGGTAGCTGTTATACCCTCGGTTATGGATTCCCATAAATAAACGCTAGTTTCAGAGATAGGTATGTTAGCACAAAAACTGAAGGAGAGGAGATAGCTGCAAAATCTCTGCACACAATGCTTAGTTCTCAGAAGTAAATCATATGTGCCTTGTTGTTTCATTTAGGTTTAAATAGGTAGCTGTTATACCCTCGGATATGGATTACTATATAATAAAAGGTAGTTTCAGAGACAGGAATGTTAGCACAAGAACTCAAGGAGAGGAGATAGCTGCAAAATCTCTGCACACAATGCTTAGTTCTCAGAAGGAATTCGTATGTACCATGCTTTTTCATGTAGGTTTAAAGAGTTAGCTGCTGTACCGCCTTTTATGCTTTCGCATAGTGTAAATGCGAGTTTTAGAGATAGGCATATTAGCAAAAAAACTGAAGGATTGGGGATAGCCACAAGATCTCTGCACACTTTGCTTAGTTCTCAGAAGTAAATAATAAGTGCCATGTTCTTTCATTTCAGTTTAAAGAGTTAGCTGCTAAACCCTCGGTTATGCTTTCATATACTGTAAAGGCTAGTTTTAGACATAGAGATGTTAGCACAAAAACTGAAGGAAAGGAGATAGCTGCAAAATCTCAGCACACAATGCTTAGTTCTCAGAAGCAAATCCTACGTACCATGCTTTTTAACGTAGGTTTAAAGAGATAGCTGCTGTCCCCCCGGTTATGCTTTCCCATAGTGTAAATGCTAGTTTTAGAGATAGGCATATTAGCACAAAAACTGAAGGATAGGGGATAGCCACAAAATCTCTGCACACAATGCTTAGTTCTCAGAAGTAAATCATATGTGCCGTGTTGTTTCATTTTGTTTTAAAGACTTAGATTCTATACCCTCGCTTATGCTTTCCTATATAGTAAATGCTGGTTTTAGAGATAGGAATGTTAGCACAAAAACTGAAGGAAAGGAGATAGCTGCAAAATCTCTGCACACAATGCTCAGTTCTCAGAAGTAAATCATATGGGCCATGTACTTTCATTTAGGTTTAAAGAGGTAGCTGTTATACCCTCGGTTATGGATTCCCATATAATAAACCTAGTTGCAGAGATAGGAATGTTAGCACAACAACTTAAGGAGAGGAGATAGCTGCAAAATCTCTGCACACAATGCTTAGTTCTCAGAAGGAAATCATAGATGGCTTGTTGTTTCATTTTGGTATAAAGAGTTACCTGCTATAACCTCGGTTATGCATTCATATATAGAAAATGCTAGTTTTAGAGATAGGAGTGTTAGCACAAAAACTGAAGGAAAGGAGATAGCTGCAAAATCTTTGCACACCAACCTTAGTTGTCAGAAGCAAATCATATGTACCATACTTTTTAAGGTAGGTTTAAAGAGTTAGCTACTATACCCCGGTTATGATTTCCCATAGTTTAAATGCTAGTTTTAGAGATAGCCATATTATCACAAAACGTGAAGGAAAGGAGATAGCTGCAAAATCTCTGCAAACATATTTGCTTAGTTCCCTAAAGTAAAGAACATGTAACATCCTCTTTCAAGCAGGTTTAAAGAGTTAGCAGCTATACCCTCGGTTAGGGTTTCCTACATAGAAAATACTAATTTTAAATATAGGAATGTTAGCACAAAAACTTAAAGAAAGGAGATATCTCCAAAATCTCTGCACACAATGCTTAGTTCTCAGAAGAAAATCATACGTGCAGTGGTCGTTTTTTAGTTTTCAAGAGTTAGCTGCTATATCCTCGCTTATGCTTTCCTATAAAGTAAAGGCTAGTTTTAGAGATAGGAATGTTAGCGCTAAAACTGAAGGAAAGGAGATAGCTGCAAACTCTCTGCACTCAATGCTTAGTTCCCAGAAGTAATTCATATGTGCCATGTTGTTTCATTTAGGTTTAAAGAGTTAGCTTCTATACCCCGGGTCATGCTTTCCTGTCCTGTAAATGCTAGTTTTAGAGATATGCATATTAGCACTATAACTGAAGTTAAGGAGATATCTGCAAAATCTCTGCACACAATGCTCAGTTCTCAGAAGTAAATCATATGGGCCATGTACTTTCATTTAGGTTTAAAGAGGTAGCTGTTATACCCTCGGTTATGGATTCCCATATAATAAACCTAGTTGCAGACATAGGAATGTTAGCACAACAACTTAAGGAGAGGAGATAGCTGCAAAATCTCTGCACACAATGCTTAGTTCTCAGAAGGAAATCATAGGTACCATGCTTTTTCATGTAGGTTTAAAGAGTTAGCTACTGTACCGCCGTTTATGCTTTCCCATAGTGTAAATGCTATTTTAGAGATAGGCATATTAGCACATAAACTGAAGGGTAGGGGATAGCCACAAAATCTCTGCCCACAATGCTTAGTTCTCAGACGTAATTCATATGTGCCATGTTGTTTCATTTAGTTTTAAAGACTTAGCTTCTATACCCTCGCTTATGCTTTCCTCTATAGTAAATGCTGGTTTTAGAGATAGGTATGTTAGCACAAAAACTGAAGGAAAGGAGATAGCTGCAAAATCTCCGAACACAATGCTTAGTTCTCAGAAGTAAATCATATGTGCCATATTGTTTCATGTAGGTTTAAATAGGTAGTTGTTATACCCCCGGTTATGGATTCCCATATATTAAACCTAGTTGCAGAGATAGGAATGTTAGCACAACAACTTAAAGAGAGGAGATAGCTGCAAAATCTCTGCACACAATGGTTAGTTCTCAGAAGTAAATCATATGTACCATGCTTTTTCATGTAGGTTTAAAGACTTAGCTGCTGTACCCCCGTTTATGCTTTCCCATAGTGTAAATGCGAGTTTTAGAGATAGGCATATTAGCACAAAAACTGAACGAGAGGGGATAGCCACAAGATCTCTGCACACTTTGCTTAGTTCTCAGAAGTAAATAATAAGTGCCATGTTCTTTCATTTAAGTTTAAAGAGTTAGCTGCTAAACCTTCGGTTATGCTTTCCTATATTGTAAAGACTAGTTTTAGACATAGGAATGTTAGCACAAAAAATGAAGGAAAGGAGATAGCTGCAAACTCTCAGCACACATTGCTTAGTTCTCAGAAGCAAATCATATGTACCATGCTTTTTAACGTAGGTTTAAAGAGTCAGCTGCTGTCCCCCCGGTTATGCTTTCCCATAGTGTAAATGCTAGTTTTAGAGATAGGCATATTAGCACAAATACTGAAGGATAGGGGATAGCCACAAAATCAATGCACAGAATGCTTAGTTCTCAGAAGGAAATCATATGTGCCATGTTGTTTCATTTAGTTTTAAAGACTAAGCTTCTTTACCCTCGCTTATGCTTTCCTATATAGTTAATGCTGGTTTTAGAGATAGGAATGTTAGCACAAAAACTGAAGGAAAGGAGATAGCTGTAAAATCTCTGCATACAATGCTTAGTTCTCAGAAGTAAATCATATGTGCCATGTTGTTTCATTTAGGTTTCAATAGGTAGCTGTTATACCCTCGGATATGGATTACTATATAATAAACGCTAGTTTCAGAGATAGGAATGTTAGCACAAGAACTCAAGGAGAGGAGATAGCTGCAAAATCTCTGCACACAATGCTTAGTTCTCAGAAGGAATTCGTATGTACCATGCTTTTTCATGTAGGTTTAAAGAGTTAGCTGCTGTACCGCCGTTTATGCTTTCCCATAGTGTAAATGCGAGTTTTAGAGATAGGCATATTAGCAAAAAAACTGAAGGATTGGGGATAGCCACAAGATCTCTGCACACTTTTCTTAGTTCTCAGAGGTAAATAATAAGTGCCATGTTCTTTCATTTAAGTTTAAAGAGTTAGCTGCTAAACCCTCGGTTATGCTTTCGTATACTGTAAAGGCTAGTTTTAGACATAGAGATGTTAGCACAAAAACTGAAGGAAAGGAGATAGCTGCAAAATCTCAGCACACAATGCTTAGTTCTCAGAAGCAAATCCTATGTACCATGCTTTTTAACGTAGGTTTAAAGAGATAGCTGCTGTCCCCCCGGTTATGCTTTCCCATAGTGTAAATGCTAGTTTTAGAGATAGGCATATTAGCACAAAAACTGAAGGATAGGGGATAGCCACAAAATCTCTGCACACAATGCTTAGTTCTCAGAAGTAAATCATATGTGCCGTGTTGTTTCATTTTGTTTTAAAGACTTAGCTTCTATACCCTCGCTTATGCTTTCCTATATAGTTAATGCTGGTTTTAGAGATAGGAATGTTAGCACAAAAACTGAAGGAAAGGAGATAGCTGCAAAATCTCTGCACACAATGCTCAGTTCTCAGAAGTAAATCATATGGGCCATGTACTTTCATTTAGGTTTAAAGAGGTAGCTGTTATACCCTCGGTTATGGATTCCCATATAATAAACCTAGTTGCAGAGATAGGAATGTTAGCACAACAACTTAAGGAGAGGAGATAGCTGCAAAATCTCTGCACACAATGCTTAGTTCTCAGAAGGAAATCATAGATGGCTTGTTGTTTCATTTTGGTTTAAAGAGTTACCTGCTATAACCTCGGTTATGCATTCATATATAGAAAATGCTAGTTTTAGAGATAGGAGTGTTAGCACAAAAACTGAAGGAAAGGAGATAGCTGCAAAATCTTTGCACACCAACCTTAGTTGTCAGAAGCAAATCATATGTACCATACTTTTTAAGGTAGGTTTAAAGAGTTAGCTACTATACCCCGGTTATGATTTCCCATAGTTTAAATGCTAGTTTTAGAGATAGCCATATTATCACAAAAGGTGAAGGAAAGGAGATAGCTGCAAAATCTCTGCATAAAATGCTTAGTTCTCAGAAGTAAATCATACGTGCCATGTTGATCATTTAGGTTTAAAGAGGTAGCTCCTATAACCCGGGTTATGCTTTCCTGTTCTGTAAAGGCTAGTTTTAGAGATATGCATATTAGCCCTAAAACTGAAGGAAAGGAGATAGCTGCAAAATCTCTGCACACAATGCTTAGTTCTCAGAAGTAAATCATATGTGCCATGTTATTTCATTTAGGTTTAAAGAGGTAGCTGTTATACCCTCGGTTATGGATTCCCATAAATAAACGCTAGTTTCAGAGATAGGAATGTTAGCACAAAAACTGAAGGAAAGGAGATAGCTGCAAAATCTCTGCACACAAAGCTTACTTCTCAGAAGTAAATCATACGTACCATTCTTTTTCATGTAGGTTTAAAGAGTTAGCTACTATACCCCGGTTATGATTTCCCATAGTTTAAATGCTAGTTTTAGAGATAGCCATATTATCACAAAAAGTGAAGGAAAGGAGATAGCTGCAAAATCTCTGCACACAATGCTCAGTTCTCAGAAGTAAATCATATGGGCCATGTACTTTCATTTAGGTTTAAAGAGGTAGCTGTTATACCCTCGGTTATGGATTCCCATATAATAAACCTAGTTGCAGACATAGGAATGTTAGCACAACAACTTAAGGAGAGGAGATAGCTGCAAAATCTCTGCACACAATGCTTAGTTCTCAGAAGGAAATCATATGTACCATGCTTTTTCATGTAGGTTTAAAGAGTTAGCTGCTGTACCCCCGTTTATGCTTTCCCGTAGTGTAAATGCGAGTTTTAGAGATAGGCATATTAGCACAAAAACTGAACGAGAGGGGATAGCCACAAGATCTCTGCACACTTTGCTTAGTTCTCAGAAGTAAATAATAAGTGCCATTTAAGTTTAAAGAGTTAGCTGCTAAACCCTCGGTTATGCTTTCGTATACTGTAAAGGCTAGTTTTAGACATAGAGATGTTAGCACAAAAACGGAAGGAAAGGAGATAGCTGCAAAATCTCTGCACACAATGCTTAGTTTTCAGAAGTAAATCATATGTGCATGTTATTTCATTTAGGTTTAAAGAGGTAGCTGTTATACCCTCGGTTATGGATTCCCATAAATAAACGCTAGTTTCAGAGATAGGTATGTTAGCACAAAAACTGAAGGAGAGGAGATAGCTGCAAAATCTCTGCACACAATGCTTAGTTCTCAGTAGTAAATCATATGTGCCATGTTGTTTCATTTAGGTTTAAATAGTTAGCTGTTATACCCTCGGATATGGATTACTATATAATAAAAGCTAGTTTCATAGACAGGATGTTAGCACAAGAACTCAAGGAGAGGAGATAGCTGCAAAATCTCTGCACACAATGCTTAGTTCTCAGAAGGAATTCGTATGTACCATGCTTTTTCATGTAGGTTTAAAGAGTTAGCTGCTGTACCGCCTATAAGGCTTTCGCATAGTGTAAATGCGAGTTTTAGAGATAGGCATATTAGCACAAAAACTGAAGGATAGGGGATAGCCACAAAATCTCTGCACACAATGCTTAGTTCTCAGAAGTAAATCATATGTGCCGTGTTGTTTCATTTTGTTTTAAAGACTTAGATTCTGTACCCTCGCTTATGCTTTCCTATATAGTTAATGCTGGTTTTAGAGATAGGAATGTCAGCACAAAAACTGAAGGAAAGGAGATAGCTGCAAAATCTCTGCACACAATGCTCAGTTCTCAGAAGTAAATCATATGGGCCATGTACTTTCATTTAGGTTTAAAGAGGTAGCTGTTATACCCTCGGTTATGGATTCCCATATAATAAACCTAGTTGCAGAGATAGGAATGTTAGCACAACAACTTAAGGAGAGGAGATAGCTGCAAAATCTCTGCACACAATGCTTAGTTCTCAGAAGGGAATCATAGATGGCTTGTTGTTTCATTTTGGTTTAAAGAGTTACCTGCTATAACCTCGGTTATGCATTCATATATAGAAAATGCTAGTTTTAGAGATAGGAGTGTTAGCACAAAAACTGAAGGAAAGGAGATAGCTGCAAAATCTTTGCACACCAACCTTAGTTGTCAGAAGCAAATCATATGTACCATACTTTTAAAGGTAGTTTTAAAGAGTTAGCTACTATACCCCGGTTATGATTCCCATAGTTTAAATGCTAGTTTTAGAGATAGCCATATTATCACAAAAGGTGAAGGAAAGGAGATAGCTGCAAAATCTCTGCACGCTTTGCTTACTTCCCTAAGGTAAAGCACATGTGACATCCTCTTTCAAGTAGGTTTAAAGAGTTAACTGCTATACCCTCGGTTATGCTTTCCAATATAGTAAATACTAGTTTTAGAGATAGGAATGTTATCACAAGAACTGAAGGAGAGGAGATAGCTGCCAAATCTCTGCAAGCAATGCTTAGTCCTCAGAAGTAATTCATGTGTGCCATGTTGTTTCATTTAGGTTTAAAGAATTACCTGCTATACCCTCAGTTATGCTTTTCTACCTAGGAAAAGCTAGTTTCAGAGATAGGAATGTTAGCACAAAAACTGAAGGAGATGAAATAGCTGCAAAATCTCTGCACACAATGCTTAGTTCTCAGAAGGAAATCATATGTACCATGCTTTTTCATGTAGGTTTAAAGAGTTAGCTGCTGTACCCCCGTTTATGCTTTCCCGTAGTGTAAATGCGAGTTTTAGAGATAGGCATATTAGCACAAAAACTGAACGAGAGGGGATAGCCACAAGATCTCTGCACACTTTGCTTAGTTCTCAGAAGTAAATAATAAGTGCCATTTAAGTTTAAAGAGTTAGCTGCTAAACCCTCGGTTATGCTTTCGTATACTGTAAAGGCTAGTTTTAGACATAGAGATGTTAGCACAAAAACGGAAGGAAAGGAGATAGCTGCAAAATCTCTGCACACAATGCTTAGTTTTCAGAAGTAAATCATATGTGCACGTTATTTCATTTAGGTTTAAAGAGGTAGCTGTTATACCCTCGGTTATGGATTCCCATAAATAAACGCTAGTTTCAGAGATAGGTATGTTAGCACAAAAACTGAAGGAGAGGAGATAGCTGCAAAATCTCTGCACACAATGCTTAGTTCTCAGAAGTAAATCATATGTGCCATGTTGTTTCATTTAGGTTTAAATAGGTAGCTGTTATACCCTCGGATATGGATTACTATATAATAAAAGGTAGTTTCAGAGACAGGAATGTTAGCACAAGAACTCAAGGAGAGGAGATAGCTGCAAAATCTCTGCACACAATGCTTAGTTCTCAGAAGGAATTCGTATGTACCATGCTTTTTCATGTAGGTTTAAAGAGTTAGCTGCTGTACCGCCTTTTATGCTTTCGCATAGTGTAAATGCGAGTTTTAGAGATAGGCATATTAGCAAAAAAACTGAAGGATTGGGGATAGCCACAAGATCTCTGCACACTTTGCTTAGTTCTCAGAAGTAAATAATAAGTGCCATGTTCTTTCATTTCAGTTTAAAGAGTTAGCTGCTAAACCCTCGGTTATGCTTTCATATACTGTAAAGGCTAGTTTTAGACATAGAGATGTTAGCACAAAAACTGAAGGAAAGGAGATAGCTGCAAAATCTCAGCACACAATGCTTAGTTCTCAGAAGCAAATCCTACGTACCATGCTTTTTAACGTAGGTTTAAAGAGATAGCTGCTGTCCCCCCGGTTATGCTTTCCCATAGTGTAAATGCTAGTTTTAGAGATAGGCATATTAGCACAAAAACTGAAGGATAGGGGATAGCCACAAAATCTCTGCACACAATGCTTAGTTCTCAGAAGTAAATCATATGTGCCGTGTTGTTTCATTTTGTTTTAAAGACTTAGATTCTATACCCTCGCTTATGCTTTCCTATATAGTAAATGCTGGTTTTAGAGATAGGAATGTTAGCACAAAAACTGAAGGAAAGGAGATAGCTGCAAAATCTCTGCACACAATGCTCAGTTCTCAGAAGTAAATCATATGGGCCATGTACTTTCATTTAGGTTTAAAGAGGTAGCTGTTATACCCTCGGTTATGGATTCCCATATAATAAACCTAGTTGCAGAGATAGGAATGTTAGCACAACAACTTAAGGAGAGGAGATAGCTGCAAAATCTCTGCACACAATGCTTAGTTCTCAGAAGGAAATCATAGATGGCTTGTTGTTTCATTTTGGTATAAAGAGTTACCTGCTATAACCTCGGTTATGCATTCATATATAGAAAATGCTAGTTTTAGAGATAGGAGTGTTAGCACAAAAACTGAAGGAAAGGAGATAGCTGCAAAATCTTTGCACACCAACCTTAGTTGTCAGAAGCAAATCATATGTACCATACTTTTTAAGGTAGGTTTAAAGAGTTAGCTACTATACCCCGGTTATGATTTCCCATAGTTTAAATGCTAGTTTTAGAGATAGCCATATTATCACAAAACGTGAAGGAAAGGAGATAGCTGCAAAATCTCTGCAAACATATTTGCTTAGTTCCCTAAAGTAAAGAACATGTAACATCCTCTTTCAAGCAGGTTTAAAGAGTTAGCAGCTATACCCTCGGTTAGGGTTTCCTACATAGAAAATACTAATTTTAAATATAGGAATGTTAGCACAAAAACTTAAAGAAAGGAGATATCTCCAAAATCTCTGCACACAATGCTTAGTTCTCAGAAGAAAATCATACGTGCAGTGGTCGTTTTTTAGTTTTCAAGAGTTAGCTGCTATATCCTCGCTTATGCTTTCCTATAAAGTAAAGGCTAGTTTTAGAGATAGGAATGTTAGCGCTAAAACTGAAGGAAAGGAGATAGCTGCAAACTCTCTGCACTCAATGCTTAGTTCCCAGAAGTAATTCATATGTGCCATGTTGTTTCATTTAGGTTTAAAGAGTTAGCTTCTATACCCCGGGTCATGCTTTCCTGTCCTGTAAATGCTAGTTTTAGAGATATGCATATTAGCACTATAACTGAAGTTAAGGAGATATCTGCAAAATCTCTGCACACAATGCTCAGTTCTCAGAAGTAAATCATATGGGCCATGTACTTTCATTTAGGTTTAAAGAGGTAGCTGTTATACCCTCGGTTATGGATTCCCATATAATAAACCTAGTTGCAGACATAGGAATGTTAGCACAACAACTTAAGGAGAGGAGATAGCTGCAAAATCTCTGCACACAATGCTTAGTTCTCAGAAGGAAATCATAGGTACCATGCTTTTTCATGTAGGTTTAAAGAGTTAGCTACTGTACCGCCGTTTATGCTTTCCCATAGTGTAAATGCTATTTTAGAGATAGGCATATTAGCACATAAACTGAAGGGTAGGGGATAGCCACAAAATCTCTGCCCACAATGCTTAGTTCTCAGACGTAATTCATATGTGCCATGTTGTTTCATTTAGTTTTAAAGACTTAGCTTCTATACCCTCGCTTATGCTTTCCTCTATAGTAAATGCTGGTTTTAGAGATAGGTATGTTAGCACAAAAACTGAAGGAAAGGAGATAGCTGCAAAATCTCCGAACACAATGCTTAGTTCTCAGAAGTAAATCATATGTGCCATATTGTTTCATGTAGGTTTAAATAGGTAGTTGTTATACCCCCGGTTATGGATTCCCATATAATAAACCTAGTTGCAGAGATAGGAATGTTAGCACAACAACTTAAAGAGAGGAGATAGCTGCAAAATCTCTGCACACAATGGTTAGTTCTCAGAAGTAAATCATATGTACCATGCTTTTTCATGTAGGTTTAAAGACTTAGCTGCTGTACCCCCGTTTATGCTTTCCCATAGTGTAAATGCGAGTTTTAGAGATAGGCATATTAGCACAAAAACTGAACGAGAGGGGATAGCCACAAGATCTCTGCACACTTTGCTTAGTTCTCAGAAGTAAATAATAAGTGCCATGTTCTTTCATTTAAGTTTAAAGAGTTAGCTGCTAAACCTTCGGTTATGCTTTCCTATATTGTAAAGACTAGTTTTAGACATAGGAATGTTAGCACAAAAAATGAAGGAAAGGAGATAGCTGCAAACTCTCAGCACACATTGCTTAGTTCTCAGAAGCAAATCATATGTACCATGCTTTTTAACGTAGGTTTAAAGAGTCAGCTGCTGTCCCCCCGGTTATGCTTTCCCATAGTGTAAATGCTAGTTTTAGAGATAGGCATATTAGCACAAATACTGAAGGATAGGGGCTAGCCACAAAATCAATGCACAGAATGCTTAGTTCTCAGAAGGAAATCATATGTGCCATGTTGTTTCATTTAGTTTTAAAGACTAAGCTTCTTTACCCTCGCTTATGCTTTCCTATATAGTTAATGCTGGTTTTAGAGATAGGAATGTTAGCACAAAAACTGAAGGAAAGGAGATAGCTGTAAAATCTCTGCATACAATGCTTAGTTCTCAGAAGTAAATCATATGTGCCATGTTGTTTCATTTAGGTTTCAATAGGTAGCTGTTATACCCTCGGATATGGATTACTATATAATAAACGCTAGTTTCAGAGATAGGAATGTTAGCACAAGAACTCAAGGAGAGGAGATAGCTGCAAAATCTCTGCACACAATGCTTAGTTCTCAGAAGGAATTCGTATGTACCATGCTTTTTCATGTAGGTTTAAAGAGTTAGCTGCTGTACCGCCGTTTATGCTTTCCCATAGTGTAAATGCGAGTTTTAGAGATAGGCATATTAGCAAAAAAACTGAAGGATTGGGGATAGCCACAAGATCTCTGCACACTTTTCTTAGTTCTCAGAGGTAAATAATAAGTGCCATGTTCTTTCATTTAAGTTTAAAGAGTTAGCTGCTAAACCCTCGGTTATGCTTTCGTATACTGTAAAGGCTAGTTTTAGACATAGAGATGTTAGCACAAAAACTGAAGGAAAGGAGATAGCTGCAAAATCTCAGCACACAATGCTTAGTTCTCAGAAGCAAATCCTATGTACCATGCTTTTTAACGTAGGTTTAAAGAGATAGCTGCTGTCCCCCCGGTTATGCTTTCCCATAGTGTAAATGCTAGTTTTAGAGATAGGCATATTAGCACAAAAACTGAAGGATAGGGGATAGCCACAAAATCTCTGCACACAATGCTTAGTTCTCAGAAGTAAATCATATGTGCCGTGTTGTTTCATTTTGTTTTAAAGACTTAGCTTCTATACCCTCGCTTATGCTTTCCTATATAGTTAATGCTGGTTTTAGAGATAGGAATGTTAGCACAAAAACTGAAGGAAAGGAGATAGCTGCAAAATCTCTGCACACAATGCTCAGTTCTCAGAAGTAAATCATATGGGCCATGTACTTTCATTTAGGTTTAAAGAGGTAGCTGTTATACCCTCGGTTATGGATTCCCATATAATAAACCTAGTTGCAGAGATAGGAATGTTAGCACAACAACTTAAGGAGAGGAGATAGCTGCAAAATCTCTGCACACAATGCTTAGTTCTCAGAAGGAAATCATAGATGGCTTGTTGTTTCATTTTGGTTTAAAGAGTTACCTGCTATAACCTCGGTTATGCATTCATATATAGAAAATGCTAGTTTTAGAGATAGGAGTGTTAGCACAGAAACTGAAGGAAAGGAGATAGCTGCAAAATCTTTGCACACCAACCTTAGTTGTCAGAAGCAAATCATATGTACCATACTTTTTAAGGTAGGTTTAAAGAGTTAGCTACTATACCCCGGTTATGATTTCCCATAGTTTAAATGCTAGTTTTAGAGATAGCCATATTATCACAAAAGGTGAAGGAAAGGAGATAGCTGCAAAATCTCTGCATAAAATGCTTAGTTCTCAGAAGTAAATCATACGTGCCATGTTGATCATTTAGGTTTAAAGAGGTAGCTCCTATAACCCGGGTTATGCTTTCCTGTTCTGTAAAGGCTAGTTTTAGAGATATGCATATTAGCCCTAAAACTGAAGGAAAGGAGATAGCTGCAAAATCTCTGCACACAATGCTTAGTTCTCAGAAGTAAATCATATGTGCCATGTTATTTCATTTAGGTTTAAAGAGGTAGCTGTTATACCCTCGGTTATGGATTCCCATAAATAAACGCTAGTTTCAGAGATAGGAATGTTAGCACAAAAACTGAAGGAAAGGAGATAGCTGCAAAATCTCTGCACACAAAGCTTACTTCTCAGAAGTAAATCATACGTACCATTCTTTTTCATGTAGGTTTAAAGAGTTAGCTACTATACCCCGGTTATGATTTCCCATAGTTTAAATGCTAGTTTTAGAGATAGCCATATTATCACAAAAAGTGAAGGAAAGGAGATAGCTGCAAAATCTCTGCACACAATGCTCAGTTCTCAGAAGTAAATCATATGGGCCATGTACTTTCATTTAGGTTTAAAGAGGTAGCTGTTATACCCTCGGTTATGGATTCCCATATAATAAACCTAGTTGCAGACATAGGAATGTTAGCACAACAACTTAAGGAGAGGAGATAGCTGCAAAATCTCTGCACACAATGCTTAGTTCTCAGAAGGAAATCATATGTACCATGCTTTTTCATGTAGGTTTAAAGAGTTAGCTGCTGTACCCCCGTTTATGCTTTCCCGTAGTGTAAATGCGAGTTTTAGAGATAGGCATATTAGCACAAAAACTGAACGAGAGGGGATAGCCACAAGATCTCTGCACACTTTGCTTAGTTCTCAGAAGTAAATAATAAGTGCCATTTAAGTTTAAAGAGTTAGCTGCTAAACCCTCGGTTATGCTTTCGTATACTGTAAAGGCTAGTTTTAGACATAGAGATGTTAGCACAAAAACGGAAGGAAAGGAGATAGCTGCAAAATCTCTGCACACAATGCTTAGTTTTCAGAAGTAAATCATATGTGCATGTTATTTCATTTAGGTTTAAAGAGGTAGCTGTTATACCCTCGGTTATGGATTCCCATAAATAAACGCTAGTTTCAGAGATAGGTATGTTAGCACAAAAACTGAAGGAGAGGAGATAGCTGCAAAATCTCTGCACACAATGCTTAGTTCTCAGTAGTAAATCATATGTGCCATGTTGTTTCATTTAGGTTTAAATAGTTAGCTGTTATACCCTCGGATATGGATTACTATATAATAAAAGCTAGTTTCATAGACAGGATGTTAGCACAAGAACTCAAGGAGAGGAGATAGCTGCAAAATCTCTGCACACAATGCTTAGTTCTCAGAAGGAATTCGTATGTACCATGCTTTTTCATGTAGGTTTAAAGAGTTAGCTGCTGTACCGCCTATAAGGCTTTCGCATAGTGTAAATGCGAGTTTTAGAGATAGGCATATTAGCACAAAAACTGAAGGATAGGGGATAGCCACAAAATCTCTGCACACAATGCTTAGTTCTCAGAAGTAAATCATATGTGCCGTGTTGTTTCATTTTGTTTTAAAGACTTAGATTCTATACCCTCGCTTATGCTTTCCTATATAGTTAATGCTGGTTTTAGAGATAGGAATGTCAGCACAAAAACTGAAGGAAAGGAGATAGCTGCAAAATCTCTGCACACAATGCTCAGTTCTCAGAAGTAAATCATATGGGCCATGTACTTTCATTTAGGTTTAAAGAGGTAGCTGTTATACCCTCGGTTATGGATTCCCATATAATAAACCTAGTTGCAGAGATAGGAATGTTAGCACAACAACTTAAGGAGAGGAGATAGCTGCAAAATCTCTGCACACAATGCTTAGTTCTCAGAAGGGAATCATAGATGGCTTGTTGTTTCATTTTGGTTTAAAGAGTTACCTGCTATAACCTCGGTTATGCATTCATATATAGAAAATGCTAGTTTTAGAGATAGGAGTGTTAGCACAAAAACTGAAGGAAAGGAGATAGCTGCAAAATCTTTGCACACCAACCTTAGTTGTCAGAAGCAAATCATATGTACCATACTTTTAAAGGTAGTTTTAAAGAGTTAGCTACTATACCCCGGTTATGATTCCCATAGTTTAAATGCTAGTTTTAGAGATAGCCATATTATCACAAAAGGTGAAGGAAAGGAGATAGCTGCAAAATCTCTGCACGCATTGCTTACTTCCCTAAGGTAAAGCACATGTGACATCCTCTTTCAAGTAGGTTTAAAGAGTTAACTGCTATACCCTCGGTTATGCTTTCCAATATAGTAAATACTAGTTTTAGAGATAGGAATGTTATCACAAGAACTGAAGGAGAGGAGATAGCTGCCAAATCTCTGCAAGCAATGCTTAGTCCTCAGAAGTAATTCATGTGTGCCATGTTGTTTCATTTAGGTTTAAAGAATTACCTGCTATACCCTCAGTTATGCTTTTCTACCTAGGAAAAGCTAGTTTCAGAGATAGGAATGTTAGCACAAAAACTGAAGGAGATGAAATAGCTGCAAAATCTCTGCACACAATGCTTAGTTCTCAGAAGGAAATCATATGTACCATGCTTTTTCATGTAGGTTTAAAGAGTTAGCTGCTGTACCCCCGTTTATGCTTTCCCGTAGTGTAAATGCGAGTTTTAGAGATAGGCATATTAGCACAAAAACTGAACGAGAGGGGATAGCCACAAGATCTCTGCACACTTTGCTTAGTTCTCAGAAGTAAATAATAAGTGCCATTTAAGTTTAAAGAGTTAGCTGCTAAACCCTCGGTTATGCTTTCGTATACTGTAAAGGCTAGTTTTAGACATAGAGATGTTAGCACAAAAACGGAAGGAAAGGAGATAGCTGCAAAATCTCTGCACACAATGCTTAGTTTTCAGAAGTAAATCATATGTGCATGTTATTTCATTTAGGTTTAAAGAGGTAGCTGTTATACCCTCGGTTATGGATTCCCATAAATAAACGCTAGTTTCAGAGATAGGTATGTTAGCACAAAAACTGAAGGAGAGGAGATAGCTGCAAAATCTCTGCACACAATGCTTAGTTCTCAGAAGTAAATCATATGTGCCTTGTTGTTTCATTTAGGTTTAAATAGGTAGCTGTTATACCCTCGGATATGGATTACTATATAATAAAAGGTAGTTTCAGAGACAGGAATGTTAGCACAAGAACTCAAGGAGAGGAGATAGCTGCAAAATCTCTGCACACAATGCTTAGTTCTCAGAAGGAATTCGTATGTACCATGCTTTTTCATGTAGGTTTAAAGAGTTAGCTGCTGTACCGCCTTTTATGCTTTCGCATAGTGTAAATGCGAGTTTTAGAGATAGGCATATTAGCAAAAAAACTGAAGGATTGGTGATATCCACAAGATCTCTGCACACTTTGCTTAGTTCTCAGAAGTAAATAATAAGTGCCATATTCTTTCATTTCTGTTTAAAGAGTTAGCTGCTAAACCCTCGGTTATGCTTTCATATACTGTAAAGGCTAGTTTTAGACATAGAGATGTTAGCACAAAAACTGAAGGAAAGGAGATAGCTGCAAAATCTCAGCACACAATGCTTAGTTCTCAGAAGCAAATCCTACGTACCATGCTTTTTAACGTAGGTTTAAAGAGATAGCTGCTGTCCCCCCGGTTATGCTTTCCCATAGTGTAAATGCTAGTTTTAGAGATAGGCATATTAGCACAAAAACTGAAGGATAGGGGATAGCCACAAAATCTCTGCACACAATGCTTAGTTCTCAGAAGTAAATCATATGTACCGTGTTGTTTCATTTTGTTTTAAAGACTTAGATTCTATACCCTCGCTTATGCTTTCCTATATAGTAAATGCTGGTTTTAGAGATAGGAATGTTAGCACAAAAACTGAAGGAAAGGAGATAGCTGCAAAATCTCTGCACACAATGCTCAGTTCTCAGAAGTAAATCATATGGGCCATGTACTTTCATTTAGGTTTAAAGAGGTAGCTGTTATACCCTCGGTTATGGATTCCCATATAATAAACCTCGTTGCAGAGATAGGAATGTTAGCACAACAACTTAAGGAGAGGAGATAGCTGCAAAATCTCTGCACACAATGCTTAGTTCTCAGAAGGAAATCATAGATGGCTTGTTGTTTCATTTTGGTTTAAAGAGTTACCTGCTATAACCTCGGTTATGCATTCATATATAGAAAATGCTAGTTTTAGAGATAGGAGTGTTAGCACAAAAACTGAAGGAAAGGAGATAGCTGCAAAATCTTTGCACACCAACCTTAGTTGTCAGAAGCAAATCATATGTACCATACTTTTTAAGGTAGGTTTAAAGAGTTAGCTACTATACCCCGGTTATGATTTCCCATAGTTTAAATGCTAGTTTTAGAGATAGCCATATTATCACAAAACGTGAAGGAAAGGAGATAGCTGCAAAATCTCTGCAAACATTGCTTAGTTCCCTAAAGTAAAGAACATGTAACATCCTCTTTCAAGCAGGTTTAAAGAGTTAGCAGCTATACCCTCGGTTAGGGTTTCCTACATAGAAAATACTAATTTTAAATATAGGAATGTTAGCACAAAAACTTAAAGAAAGGAGATATCTCCAAAATCTCTGCACACAATGCTTAGTTCTCAGAAGAAAATCATACGTGCAGTGTTCGTTTTTTAGTTTTCAAGAGTTAGCTGCTATATCCTCGCTTATGCTTTCCTATAAAGTAAAGGCTAGTTTTAGAGATAGGAATGTTAGCGCTAAAACTGAAGGAAAGGAGATAGCTGCAAACTCTCTGCACTCAATGCTTAGTTCCCAGAAGTAATTCATATGTGCCATGTTGTTTCATTTAGGTTTAAAGAGTTAGCTTCTATACCCCGGGTCATGCTTTCCTGTCCTGTAAATGCTAGTTTTAGAGATATGCATATTAGCACTATAACTGAAGTTAAGGAGATATCTGCAAAATCTCTGCACACAATGCTCAGTTCTCAGAAGTAAATCATATGGGCCATGTACTTTCATTTAGGTTTAAAGAGGTAGCTGTTATACCCTCGGTTATGGATTCCCATATAATAAACCTAGTTGCAGACATAGGAATGTTAGCACAACAACTTAAGGAGAGGAGATAGCTGCAAAATCTCTGCACACAATGCTTAGTTCTCAGAAGGAAATCATATGTACCATGCTTTTTCATGTAGGTTTAAAGAGTTAGCTACTGTACCGCCGTTTATGCTTTCCCATAGTGTAAATGCTATTTTAGAGATAGGCATATTAGCACATAAACTGAAGGGTAGGGGATAGCCACAAAATCTCTGCCCACAATGCTTAGTTCTCAGACGTAATTCATATGTGCCATGTTGTTTCATTTAGTTTTAAAGACTTAGCTTCTATACCCTCGCTTATGCTTTCCTCTATAGTAAATGCTGCTTTTAGAGATAGGTATGTTAGCACAAAAACTGAAGGAAAGGAGATAGCTGCAAAATCTCCGAACACAATGCTTAGTTCTCAGAAGTAAATCATATGTGCCATATTGTTTCATGTAGGTTTAAATAGGTAGTTGTTATACCCCCGGTTATGGATTCCCATATAATAAACCTAGTTGCAGAGATAGGAATGTTAGCACAACAACTTAAAGAGAGGAGATAGCTGCAAAATCTCTGCACACAATGGTTAGTTCTCAGAAGTAAATCATATGTACCATGCTTTTTCATGTAGGTTTAAAGACTTAGCTGCTGTACCCCCGTTTATGCTTTCCCATAGTGTAAATGCGAGTTTTAGAGATAGGCATATTAGCACAAAAACTGAACGAGAGGGGATAGCCACAAGATCTCTGCACACTTTGCTTAGTTCTCAGAAGTAAATAATAAGTGCCATGTTCTTTCATTTAAGTTTAAAGAGTTAGCTGCTAAACCTTCGGTTATGCTTTCCTATATTGTAAAGACTAGTTTTAGACATAGGAATGTTAGCACAAAAAATGAAGGAAAGGAGATAGCTGCAAACTCTCAGCACACATTGCTTAGTTCTCAGAAGCAAATCATATGTACCATGCTTTTTAACGTAAGTTTAAAGAGTCAGCTGCTGTCCCCCCGGTTATGCTTTCCCATAGTGTGAATGCTAGTTTTAGAGATAGGCATATTAGCACAAATACTGAAGGATAGGGGCTAGCCACAAAATCAATGCACAGAATGCTTAGTTCTCAGAAGGAAATCATATGTGCCATGTTGTTTCATTTAGTTTTAAAGACTAAGCTTCTTTACCCTCGCTTATGCTTTCCTATATAGTTAATGCTGGTTTTAGAGATAGGAATGTTAGCACAAAAACTGAAGGAAAGGAGATAGCTGTAAAATCTCTGCATACAATGCTTAGTTCTCAGAAGTAAATCATATGTGCCATGTTGTTTCATTTAGGTTTCAATAGGTAGCTGTTATACCCTCGGATATGGATTACTATATAATAAACGCTAGTTTCAGAGATAGGAATGTTAGCACAAGAACTCAAGGAGAGGAGATAGCTGCAAAACCTCTGCACACAATGCTTAGTTCTCAGAAGGAATTCGTATGTACCATGCTTTTTCATGTAGGTTTAAAGAGTTAGCTGCTGTACCGCCGTTTATGCTTTCCCATAGTGTAAATGCGAGTTTTAGAGATAGGCATATTAGCAAAAAAACTGAAGGATTGGGGATAGCCACAAGATCTCTGCACACTTTTCTTAGTTCTCAGAGGTAAATAATAAGTGCCATGTTCTTTCATTTAAGTTTAAAGAGTTAGCTGCTAAACCCTCGGTTATGCTTTCGTATACTGTAAAGGCTAGTTTTAGACATAGAGATGTTAGCACAAAAACTGAAGGAAAGGAGATAGCTGCAAAATCTCTGCACACAATGCTTAGTTTTCAGAAGTAAATCATATGTGCATGTTATTTCATTTAGGTTTAAAGAGGTAGCTGTTATACCCTCGGTTATGGATTCCCATAAATAAACGCTAGTTTCAGAGATAGGTATGTTAGCACAAAAACTGAAGGAGAGGAGATAGCTGCAAAATCTCTGCACACAATGCTTAGTTCTCAGTAGTAAATCATATGTGCCATGTTGTTTCATTTAGGTTTAAATAGTTAGCTGTTATACCCTCGGATATGGATTACTATATAATAAAAGCTAGTTTCATAGACAGGATGTTAGCACAAGAACTCAAGGAGAGGAGATAGCTGCAAAATCTCTGCACACAATGCTTAGTTCTCAGAAGGAATTCGTATGTACCATGCTTTTTCATGTAGGTTTAAAGAGTTAGCTGCTGTACCGCCTATAAGGCTTTCGCATAGTGTAAATGCGAGTTTTAGAGATAGGCATATTAGCACAAAAACTGAAGGATAGGGGATAGCCACAAAATCTCTGCACACAATGCTTAGTTCTCAGAAGTAAATCATATGTGCCGTGTTGTTTCATTTTGTTTTAAAGACTTAGATTCTATACCCTCGCTTATGCTTTCCTATATAGTAAATGCTGGTTTTAGAGATAGGAATGTTAGCACAAAAACTGAAGGAAAGGAGATAGCTGCAAAATCTCTGCACACAATGCTCAGTTCTCAGAAGTAAATCATATGGGCCATGTACTTTCATTTAGGTTTAAAGAGGTAGCTGTTATACCCTCGGTTATGGATTCCCATATAATAAACCTAGTTGCAGAGATAGGAATGTTAGCACAACAACTTAAGGAGAGGAGATAGCTGCAAAATCTCTGCACACAATGCTTAGTTCTCAGAAGGAAATCATAGATGGCTTGTTGTTTCATTTTGGTATAAAGAGTTACCTGCTATAACCTCGGTTATGCATTCATATATAGAAAATGCTAGTTTTAGAGATAGGAGTGTTAGCACAAAAACTGAAGGAAAGGAGATAGCTGCAAAATCTTTGCACACCAACCTTAGTTGTCAGAAGCAAATCATATGTACCATACTTTTTAAGGTAGGTTTAAAGAGTTAGCTACTATACCCCGGTTATGATTTCCCATAGTTTAAATGCTAGTTTTAGAGATAGCCATATTATCACAAAACGTGAAGGAAAGGAGATAGCTGCAAAATCTCTGCAAACATATTTGCTTAGTTCCCTAAAGTAAAGAACATGTAACATCCTCTTTCAAGCAGGTTTAAAGAGTTAGCAGCTATACCCTCGGTTAGGGTTTCCTACATAGAAAATACTAATTTTAAATATAGGAATGTTAGCACAAAAACTTAAAGAAAGGAGATATCTCCAAAATCTCTGCACACAATGCTTAGTTCTCAGAAGAAAATCATACGTGCAGTGGTCGTTTTTTAGTTTTCAAGAGTTAGCTGCTATATCCTCGCTTATGCTTTCCTATAAAGTAAAGGCTAGTTTTAGAGATAGGAATGTTAGCGCTAAAACTGAAGGAAAGGAGATAGCTGCAAACTCTCTGCACTCAATGCTTAGTTCCCAGAAGTAATACATATGTGCCATGTTGTTTCATTTAGGTTTAAAGAGTTAGCTTCTATACCCCGGGTCATGCTTTCCTGTCCTGTAAATGCTAGTTTTAGAGATATGCATATTAGCACTATAACTGAAGTTAAGGAGATATCTGCAAAATCTCTGCACACAATGCTCAGTTCTCAGAAGTAAATCATATGGGCCATGTACTTTCATTTAGGTTTAAAGAGGTAGCTGTTATACCCTCGGTTATGGATTCCCATATAATAAACCTAGTTGCAGACATAGGAATGTTAGCACAACAACTTAAGGAGAGGAGATAGCTGCAAAATCTCTGCACACAATGCTTAGTTCTCAGAAGGAAATCATAGGTACCATGCTTTTTCATGTAGGTTTAAAGAGTTAGCTACTGTACCGCCGTTTATGCTTTCCCATAGTGTAAATGCTATTTTAGAGATAGGCATATTAGCACATAAACTGAAGGGTAGGGGATAGCCACAAAATCTCTGCCCACAATGCTTAGTTCTCAGACGTAATTCATATGTGCCATGTTGTTTCATTTAGTTTTAAAGACTTAGCTTCTATACCCTCGCTTATGCTTTCCTCTATAGTAAATGCTGGTTTTAGAGATAGGTATGTTAGCACAAAAACTGAAGGAAAGGAGATAGCTGCAAAATCTCCGAACACAATGCTTAGTTCTCAGAAGTAAATCATATGTGCCATATTGTTTCATGTAGGTTTAAATAGGTAGTTGTTATACCCCCGGTTATGGATTCCCATATATTAAACCTAGTTGCAGAGATAGGAATGTTAGCACAACAACTTAAAGAGAGGAGATAGCTGCAAAATCTCTGCACACAATGGTTAGTTCTCAGAAGTAAATCATATGTACCATGCTTTTTCATGTAGGTTTAAAGACTTAGCTGCTGTACCCCCGTTTATGCTTTCCCATAGTGTAAATGCGAGTTTTAGAGATAGGCATATTAGCACAAAAACTGAACGAGAGGGGATAGCCACAAGATCTCTGCACACTTTGCTTAGTTCTCAGAAGTAAATAATAAGTGCCATGTTCTTTCATTTAAGTTTAAAGAGTTAGCTGCTAAACCTTCGGTTATGCTTTCCTATATTGTAAAGACTAGTTTTAGACATAGGAATGTTAGCACAAAAAATGAAGGAAAGGAGATAGCTGCAAACTCTCAGCACACATTGCTTAGTTCTCAGAAGCAAATCATATGTACCATGCTTTTTAACGTAGGTTTAAAGAGTCAGCTGCTGTCCCCCCGGTTATGCTTTCCCATAGTGTAAATGCTAGTTTTAGAGATAGGCATATTAGCACAAATACTGAAGGATAGGGGATAGCCACAAAATCAATGCACAGAATGCTTAGTTCTCAGAAGGAAATCATATGTGCCATGTTGTTTCATTTAGTTTTAAAGACTAAGCTTCTTTACCCTCGCTTATGCTTTCCTATATAGTTAATGCTGGTTTTAGAGATAGGAATGTTAGCACAAAAACTGAAGGAAAGGAGATAGCTGTAAAATCTCTGCATACAATGCTTAGTTCTCAGAAGTAAATCATATGTGCCATGTTGTTTCATTTAGGTTTCAATAGGTAGCTGTTATACCCTCGGATATGGATTACTATATAATAAACGCTAGTTTCAGAGATAGGAATGTTAGCACAAGAACTCAAGGAGAGGAGATAGCTGCAAAATCTCTGCACACAATGCTTAGTTCTCAGAAGGAATTCGTATGTACCATGCTTTTTCATGTAGGTTTAAAGAGTTAGCTGCTGTACCGCCGTTTATGCTTTCCCATAGTGTAAATGCGAGTTTTAGAGATAGGCATATTAGCAAAAAACCTGAAGGATTGGGGATAGCCACAAGATCTCTGCACACTTTTCTTAGTTCTCAGAGGTAAATAATAAGTGCCATGTTCTTTCATTTAAGTTTAAAGAGTTAGCTGCTAAACCCTCGGTTATGCTTTCGTATACTGTAAAGGCTAGTTTTAGACATAGAGATGTTAGCACAAAAACTGAAGGAAAGGAGATAGCTGCAAAATCTCAGCACACAATGCTTAGTTCTCAGAAGCAAATCCTATGTACCATGCTTTTTAACGTAGGTTTAAAGAGATAGCTGCTGTCCCCCCGGTTATGCTTTCCCATAGTGTAAATGCTAGTTTTAGAGATAGGCATATTAGCACAAAAACTGAAGGATAGGGGATAGCCACAAAATCTCTGCACACAATGCTTACTTCTCAGAAGTAAATCATATGTGCCGTGTTGTTTCATTTTGTTTTAAAGACTTAGCTTCTATACCCTCGCTTATGCTTTCCTATATAGTTAATGCTGGTTTTAGAGATAGGAATGTTAGCACAAAAACTGAAGGAAAGGAGATAGCTGCAAAATCTCTGCACACAATGCTCAGTTCTCAGAAGTAAATCATATGGGCCATGTACTTTCATTTAGGTTTAAAGAGGTAGCTGTTATACCCTCGGTTATGGATTCCCATATAATAAACCTAGTTGCAGAGATAGGAATGTTAGCACAACAACTTAAGGAGAGGAGATAGCTGCAAAATCTCTGCACACAATGCTTAGTTCTCAGAAGGAAATCATAGATGGCTTGTTGTTTCATTTTGGTTTAAAGAGTTACCTGCTATAACCTCGGTTATGCATTCATATATAGAAAATGCTAGTTTTAGAGATAGGAGTGTTAGCACAAAAACTGAAGGAAAGGAGATAGCTGCAAAATCTTTGCACACCAACCTTAGTTGTCAGAAGCAAATCATATGTACCATACTTTTTAAGGTACGTTTAAAGAGTTAGCTACTATACCCCGGTTATGATTTTCCATAGTTTAAATGCTAGTTTTAGAGATAGCCATATTATCACAAAAGGTGAAGGAAAGGAGATAGCTGCAAAATCTCTGCATAAAATGCTTAGTTCTCAGAAGTAAATCATACGTGCCATGTTGATCATTTAGGTTTAAAGAGGTAGCTCCTATAACCCGGGTTATGCTTTCCTGTTCTGTAAAGGCTAGTTTTAGAGATATGCATATTAGCCCTAAAACTGAAGGAAAGGAGATAGCTGCAAAATCTCTGCACACAATGCTTAGTTCTCAGAAGTAAATCATATGTGCCATGTTATTTCATTTAGGTTTAAAGAGGTAGCTGTTATACCCTCGGTTATGGATCCCCGTAAATAAACGCTAGTTTCAGAGATAGGAATGTTAGCACAAAAACTGAAGGAAAGGAGATAGCTGCAAAATCTCTGCACACAAAGCTTACTTCTCAGAAGTAAATCATACGTACCATTCTTTTTCATATAGGTTTAAAGAGTTAGCTACTATACCCCGGTTATGATTTCCCATAGTTTAAATGCTAGTTTTAGAGATAGCCATATTATCACAAAAAGTGAAGGAAAGGAGATAGCTGCAAAATCTCTGCACACAATGCTCAGTTCTCAGAAGTAAATCATATGGGCCATGTACTTTCATTTAGGTTTAAAGAGGTAGCTGTTATACCCTCGGTTATGGATTCCCATATAATAAACCTAGTTGCAGACATAGGAATGTTAGCACAACAACTTAAGGAGAGGAGATAGCTGCAAAATCTCTGCACACAATGCTTAGTTCTCAGAAGGAAATCATATGTACCATGCTTTTTCATGTAGGTTTAAAGAGTTAGCTGCTGTACCCCCGTTTATGCTTTCCCGTAGTGTAAATGCGAGTTTTAGAGATAGGCATATTAGCACAAAAACTGAACGAGAGGGGATAGCCACAAGATCTCTGCACACTTTGCTTAGTTCTCAGAAGTAAATAATAAGTGCCATTTAAGTTTAAAGAGTTAGCTGCTAAACCCTCGGTTATGCTTTCGTATACTGTAAAGGCTAGTTTTAGACATAGAGATGTTAGCACAAAAACGGAAGGAAAGGAGATAGCTGCAAAATCTCTGCACACAATGCTTAGTTTTCAGAAGTAAATCATATGTGCATGTTATTTCATTTAGGTTTAAAGAGGTAGCTGTTATACCCTCGGTTATGGATTCCCATAAATAAACGCTAGTTTCAGAGATAGGTATGTTAGCACAAAAACTGAAGGAGAGGAGATAGCTGCAAAATCTCTGCACACAATGCTTAGTTCTCAGTAGTAAATCATATGTGCCATGTTGTTTCATTTAGGTTTAAATAGTTAGCTGTTATACCCTCGGATATGGATTACTATATAATAAAAGCTAGTTTCATAGACAGGATGTTAGCACAAGAACTCAAGGAGAGGAGATAGCTGCAAAATCTCTGCACACAATGCTTAGTTCTCAGAAGGAATTCGTATGTACCATGCTTTTTCATGTAGGTTTAAAGAGTTAGCTGCTGTACCGCCTATAAGGCTTTCGCATAGTGTAAATGCGAGTTTTAGAGATAGGCATATTAGCACAAAAACTGAAGGATAGGGGATAGCCACAAAATCTCTGCACACAATGCTTAGTTCTCAGAAGTAAATCATATGTGCCGTGTTGTTTCATTTTGTTTTAAAGACTTAGATTCTGTACCCTCGCTTATGCTTTCCTATATAGTTAATGCTGGTTTTAGAGATAGGAATGTCAGCACAAAAACTGAAGGAAAGGAGATAGCTGCAAAATCTCTGCACACAATGCTCAGTTCTCAGAAGTAAATCATATGGGCCATGTACTTTCATTTAGGTTTAAAGAGGTAGCTGTTATACCCTCGGTTATGGATTCCCATATAATAAACCTAGTTGCAGAGATAGGAATGTTAGCACAACAACTTAAGGAGAGGAGATAGCTGCAAAATCTCTGCACACAATGCTTAGTTCTCAGAAGGGAATCATAGATGGCTTGTTGTTTCATTTTGGTTTAAAGAGTTACCTGCTATAACCTCGGTTATGCATTCATATATAGAAAATGCTAGTTTTAGAGATAGGAGTGTTAGCACAAAAACTGAAGGAAAGGAGATAGCTGCAAAATCTTTGCACACCAACCTTAGTTGTCAGAAGCAAATCATATGTACCATACTTTTAAAGGTAGTTTTAAAGAGTTAGCTACTATACCCCGGTTATGATTCCCATAGTTTAAATGCTAGTTTTAGAGATAGCCATATTATCACAAAAGGTGAAGGAAAGGAGATAGCTGCAAAATCTCTGCACGCATTGCTTACTTCCCTAAGGTAAAGCACATGTGACATCCTCTTTCAAGTAGGTTTAAAGAGTTAACTGCTATACCCTCGGTTATGCTTTCCAATATAGTAAATACTAGTTTTAGAGATAGGAATGTTATCACAAGAACTGAAGGAGAGGAGATAGCTGCCAAATCTCTGCAAGCAATGCTTAGTCCTCAGAAGTAATTCATGTGTGCCATGTTGTTTCATTTAGGTTTAAAGAATTACCTGCTATACCCTCAGTTATGCTTTTCTACCTAGGAAAAGCTAGTTTCAGAGATAGGAATGTTAGCACAAAAACTGAAGGAGATGAAATAGCTGCAAAATCTCTGCACACAATGCTTAGTTCTCAGAAGCAAATCATATGTACCATGCTTTTTCATGTAGGTTTAAAGAGTTAGCTGCTGTACCCCCGTTTATGCTTTCCCGTAGTGTAAATGCGAGTTTTAGAGATAGGCATATTAGCACAAAAACTGAACGAGAGGGGATAGCCACAAGATCTCTGCACACTTTGCTTAGTTCTCAGAAGTAAATAATAAGTGCCATTTAAGTTTAAAGAGTTAGCTGCTAAACCCTCGGTTATGCTTTCGTATACTGTAAAGGCTAGTTTTAGACATAGAGATGTTAGCACAAAAACGGAAGGAAAGGAGATAGCTGCAAAATCTCTGCACACAATGCTTAGTTTTCAGAAGTAAATCATATGTGCATGTTATTTCATTTAGGTTTAAAGAGGTAGCTGTTATACCCTCGGTTATGGATTCCCATAAATAAACGCTAGTTTCAGAGATAGGTATGTTAGCACAAAAACTGAAGGAGAGGAGATAGCTGCAAAATCTCTGCACACAATGCTTAGTTCTCAGAAGTAAATCATATGTGCCTTGTTGTTTCATTTAGGTTTAAATAGGTAGCTGTTATACCCTCGGATATGGATTACTATATAATAAAAGGTAGTTTCAGAGACAGGAATGTTAGCACAAGAACTCAAGGAGAGGAGATAGCTGCAAAATCTCTGCACACAATGCTTAGTTCTCAGAAGGAATTCGTATGTACCATGCTTTTTCATGTAGGTTTAAAGAGTTAGCTGCTGTACCGCCTTTTATGCTTTCGCATAGTGTAAATGCGAGTTTTAGAGATAGGCATATTAGCAAAAAAACTGAAGGATTGGGGATAGCCACAAGATCTCTGCACACTTTGCTTAGTTCTCAGAAGTAAATAATAAGTGCCATGTTCTTTCATTTCAGTTTAAAGAGTTAGCTGCTAAACCCTCGGTTATGCTTTCATATACTGTAAAGGCTAGTTTTAGACATAGAGATGTTAGCACAAAAACTGAAGGAAAGGAGATAGCTGCAAAATCTCAGCACACAATGCTTAGTTCTCAGAAGCAAATCCTACGTACCATGCTTTTTAACGTAGGTTTAAAGAGATAGCTGCTGTCCCCCCGGTTATGCTTTCCCATAGTGTAAATGCTAGTTTTAGAGATAGGCATATTAGCACAAAAACTGAAGGATAGGGGATAGCCACAAAATCTCTGCACACAATGCTTAGTTCTCAGAAGTAAATCATATGTGCCGTGTTGTTTCATTTTGTTTTAAAGACTTAGATTCTATACCCTCGCTTATGCTTTCCTATATAGTAAATGCTGGTTTTAGAGATAGGAATGTTAGCACAAAAACTGAAGGAAAGGAGATAGCTGCAAAATCTCTGCACACAATGCTCAGTTCTCAGAAGTAAATCATATGGGCCATGTACTTTCATTTAGGTTTAAAGAGGTAGCTGTTATACCCTCGGTTATGGATTCCCATATAATAAACCTAGTTGCAGAGATAGGAATGTTAGCACAACAACTTAAGGAGAGGAGATAGCTGCAAAATCTCTGCACACAATGCTTAGTTCTCAGAAGGAAATCATAGATGGCTTGTTGTTTCATTTTGGTATAAAGAGTTACCTGCTATAACCTCGGTTATGCATTCATATATAGAAAATGCTAGTTTTAGAGATAGGAGTGTTAGCACAAAAACTGAAGGAAAGGAGATAGCTGCAAAATCTTTGCACACCAACCTTAGTTGTCAGAAGCAAATCATATGTACCATACTTTTTAAGGTAGGTTTAAAGAGTTAGCTACTATACCCCGGTTATGATTTCCCATAGTTTAAATGCTAGTTTTAGAGATAGCCATATTATCACAAAACGTGAAGGAAAGGAGATAGCTGCAAAATCTCTGCAAACATATTTGCTTAGTTCCCTAAAGTAAAGAACATGTAACATCCTCTTTCAAGCAGGTTTAAAGAGTTAGCAGCTATACCCTCGGTTAGGGTTTCCTACATAGAAAATACTAATTTTAAATATAGGAATGTTAGCACAAAAACTTAAAGAAAGGAGATATCTCCAAAATCTCTGCACACAATGCTTAGTTCTCAGAAGAAAATCATACGTGCAGTGGTCGTTTTTTAGTTTTCAAGAGTTAGCTGCTATATCCTCGCTTATGCTTTCCTATAAAGTAAAGGCTAGTTTTAGAGATAGGAATGTTAGCGCTAAAACTGAAGGAAAGGAGATAGCTGCAAACTCTCTGCACTCAATGCTTAGTTCCCAGAAGTAATTCATATGTGCCATGTTGTTTCATTTAGGTTTAAAGAGTTAGCTTCTATACCCCGGGTCATGCTTTCCTGTCCTGTAAATGCTAGTTTTAGAGATATGCATATTAGCACTATAACTGAAGTTAAGGAGATATCTGCAAAATCTCTGCACACAATGCTCAGTTCTCAGAAGTAAATCATATGGGCCATGTACTTTCATTTAGGTTTAAAGAGGTAGCTGTTATACCCTCGGTTATGGATTCCCATATAATAAACCTAGTTGCAGACATAGGAATGTTAGCACAACAACTTAAGGAGAGGAGATAGCTGCAAAATCTCTGCACACAATGCTTAGTTCTCAGAAGGAAATCATAGGTACCATGCTTTTTCATGTAGGTTTAAAGAGTTAGCTACTGTACCGCCGTTTATGCTTTCCCATAGTGTAAATGCTATTTTAGAGATAGGCATATTAGCACATAAACTGAAGGGTAGGGGATAGCCACAAAATCTCTGCCCACAATGCTTAGTTCTCAGACGTAATTCATATGTGCCATGTTGTTTCATTTAGTTTTAAAGACTTAGCTTCTATACCCTCGCTTATGCTTTCCTCTATAGTAAATGCTGGTTTTAGAGATAGGTATGTTAGCACAAAAACTGAAGGAAAGGAGATAGCTGCAAAATCTCCGAACACAATGCTTAGTTCTCAGAAGTAAATCATATGTGCCATATTGTTTCATGTAGGTTTAAATAGGTAGTTGTTATACCCCCGGTTATGGATTCCCATATATTAAACCTAGTTGCAGAGATAGGAATGTTAGCACAACAACTTAAAGAGAGGAGATAGCTGCAAAATCTCTGCACACAATGGTTAGTTCTCAGAAGTAAATCATATGTACCATGCTTTTTCATGTAGGTTTAAAGACTTAGCTGCTGTACCCCCGTTTATGCTTTCCCATAGTGTAAATGCGAGTTTTAGAGATAGGCATATTAGCACAAAAACTGAACGAGAGGGGATAGCCACAAGATCTCTGCACACTTTGCTTAGTTCTCAGAAGTAAATAATAAGTGCCATGTTCTTTCATTTAAGTTTAAAGAGTTAGCTGCTAAACCTTCGGTTATGCTTTCCTATATTGTAAAGACTAGTTTTAGACATAGGAATGTTAGCACAAAAAATGAAGGAAAGGAGATAGCTGCAAACTCTCAGCACACATTGCTTAGTTCTCAGAAGCAAATCATATGTACCATGCTTTTTAACGTAGGTTTAAAGAGTCAGCTGCTGTCCCCCCGGTTATGCTTTCCCATAGTGTAAATGCTAGTTTTAGAGATAGGCATATTAGCACAAATACTGAAGGATAGGGGATAGCCACAAAATCAATGCACAGAATGCTTAGTTCTCAGAAGGAAATCATATGTGCCATGTTGTTTCATTTAGTTTTAAAGACTAAGCTTCTTTACCCTCGCTTATGCTTTCCTATATAGTTAATGCTGGTTTTAGAGATAGGAATGTTAGCACAAAAACTGAAGGAAAGGAGATAGCTGTAAAATCTCTGCATACAATGCTTAGTTCTCAGAAGTAAATCATATGTGCCATGTTGTTTCATTTAGGTTTCAATAGGTAGCTGTTATACCCTCGGATATGGATTACTATATAATAAACGCTAGTTTCAGAGATAGGAATGTTAGCACAAGAACTCAAGGAGAGGAGATAGCTGCAAAATCTCTGCACACAATGCTTAGTTCTCAGAAGGAATTCGTATGTACCATGCTTTTTCATGTAGGTTTAAAGAGTTAGCTGCTGTACCGCCGTTTATGCTTTCCCATAGTGTAAATGCGAGTTTTAGAGATAGGCATATTAGCAAAAAAACTGAAGGATTGGGGATAGCCACAAGATCTCTGCACACTTTTCTTAGTTCTCAGAGGTAAATAATAAGTGCCATGTTCTTTCATTTAAGTTTAAAGAGTTAGCTGCTAAACCCTCGGTTATGCTTTCGTATACTGTAAAGGCTAGTTTTAGACATAGAGATGTTAGCACAAAAACTGAAGGAAAGGAGATAGCTGCAAAATCTCAGCACACAATGCTTAGTTCTCAGAAGCAAATCCTATGTACCATGCTTTTTAACGTAGGTTTAAAGAGATAGCTGCTGTCCCCCCGGTTATGCTTTCCCATAGTGTAAATGCTAGTTTTAGAGATAGGCATATTAGCACAAAAACTGAAGGATAGGGGATAGCCACAAAATCTCTGCACACAATGCTTAGTTCTCAGAAGTAAATCATATGTGCCGTGTTGTTTCATTTTGTTTTAAAGACTTAGCTTCTATACCCTCGCTTATGCTTTCCTATATAGTTAATGCTGGTTTTAGAGATAGGAATGTTAGCACAAAAACTGAAGGAAAAGAGATAGCTGCAAAATCTCTGCACACAATGCTCAGTTCTCAGAAGTAAATCATATGGGCCATGTACTTTCATTTAGGTTTAAAGAGGTAGCTGTTATACCCTCGGTTATGGATTCCCATATAATAAACCTAGTTGCAGAGATAGGAATGTTAGCACAACAACTTAAGGAGAGGAGATAGCTGCAAAATCTCTGCACACAATGCTTAGTTCTCAGAAGGAAATCATAGATGGCTTGTTGTTTCATTTTGGTTTAAAGAGTTACCTGCTATAACCTCGGTTATGCATTCATATATAGAAAATGCTAGTTTTAGAGATAGGAGTGTTAGCACAAAAACTGAAGGAAAGGAGATAGCTGCAAAATCTTTGCACACCAACCTTAGTTGTCAGAAGCAAATCATATGTACCATACTTTTTAAGGTAGGTTTAAAGAGTTAGCTACTATACCCCGGTTATGATTTCCCATAGTTTAAATGCTAGTTTTAGAGATAGCCATATTATCACAAAAGGTGAAGGAAAGGAGATAGCTGCAAAATCTCTGCATAAAATGCTTAGTTCTCAGAAGTAAATCATACGTGCCATGTTGATCATTTAGGTTTAAAGAGGTAGCTCCTATAACCCGGGTTATGCTTTCCTGTTCTGTAAAGGCTAGTTTTAGAGATATGCATATTAGCCCTAAAACTGAAGGAAAGGAGATAGCTGCAAAATCTCTGCACACAATGCTTAGTTCTCAGAAGTAAATCATATGTGCCATGTTATTTCATTTAGGTTTAAAGAGGTAGCTGTTATACCCTCGGTTATGGATTCCCATAAATAAACGCTAGTTTCAGAGATAGGAATGTTAGCACAAAAACTGAAGGAAAGGAGATAGCTGCAAAATCTCTGCACACAAAGCTTACTTCTCAGAAGTAAATCATACGTACCATTCTTTTTCATGTAGGTTTAAAGAGTTAGCTACTATACCCCGGTTATGATTTCCCATAGTTTAAATGCTAGTTTTAGAGATAGCCATATTATCACAAAAAGTGAAGGAAAGGAGATAGCTGCAAAATCTCTGCACACAATGCTCAGTTCTCAGAAGTAAATCATATGGGCCATGTACTTTCATTTAGGTTTAAAGAGGTAGCTGTTATACCCTCGGTTATGGATTCCCATATAATAAACCTAGTTGCAGACATAGGAATGTTAGCACAACAACTTAAGGAGAGGAGATAGCTGCAAAATCTCTGCACACAATGCTTAGTTCTCAGAAGGAAATCATATGTACCATGCTTTTTCATGTAGGTTTAAAGAGTTAGCTGCTGTACCCCCGTTTATGCTTTCCCGTAGTGTAAATGCGAGTTTTAGAGATAGGCATATTAGCACAAAAACTGAACGAGAGGGGATAGCCACAAGATCTCTGCACACTTTGCTTAGTTCTCAGAAGTAAATAATAAGTGCCATTTAAGTTTAAAGAGTTAGCTGCTAAACCCTCGGTTATGCTTTCGTATACTGTAAAGGCTAGTTTTAGACATAGAGATGTTAGCACAAAAACGGAAGGAAAGGAGATAGCTGCAAAATCTCTGCACACAATGCTTAGTTTTCAGAAGTAAATCATATGTGCATGTTATTTCATTTAGGTTTAAAGAGGTAGCTGTTATACCCTCGGTTATGGATTCCCATAAATAAACGCTAGTTTCAGAGATAGGTATGTTAGCACAAAAACTGAAGGAGAGGAGATAGCTGCAAAATCTCTGCACACAATGCTTAGTTCTCAGTAGTAAATCATATGTGCCATGTTGTTTCATTTAGGTTTAAATAGTTAGCTGTTATACCCTCGGATATGGATTACTATATAATAAAAGCTAGTTTCATAGACAGGATGTTAGCACAAGAACTCAAGGAGAGGAGATAGCTGCAAAATCTCTGCACACAATGCTTAGTTCTCAGAAGGAATTCGTATGTACCATGCTTTTTCATGTAGGTTTAAAGAGTTAGCTGCTGTACCGCCTATAAGGCTTTCGCATAGTGTAAATGCGAGTTTTAGAGATAGGCATATTAGCACAAAAACTGAAGGATAGGGGATAGCCACAAAATCTCTGCACACAATGCTTAGTTCTCAGAAGTAAATCATATGTGCCGTGTTGTTTCATTTTGTTTTAAAGACTTAGATTCTGTACCCTCGCTTATGCTTTCCTATATAGTTAATGCTGGTTTTAGAGATAGGAATGTCAGCACAAAAACTGAAGGAAAGGAGATAGCTGCAAAATCTCTGCACACAATGCTCAGTTCTCAGAAGTAAATCATATGGGCCATGTACTTTCATTTAGGTTTAAAGAGGTAGCTGTTATACCCTCGGTTATGGATTCCCATATAATAAACCTAGTTGCAGAGATAGGAATGTTAGCACAACAACTTAAGGAGAGGAGATAGCTGCAAAATCTCTGCACACAATGCTTAGTTCTCAGAAGGGAATCATAGATGGCTTGTTGTTTCATTTTGGTTTAAAGAGTTACCTGCTATAACCTCGGTTATGCATTCATATATAGAAAATGCTAGTTTTAGAGATAGGAGTGTTAGCACAAAAACTGAAGGAAAGGAGATAGCTGCAAAATCTTTGCACACCAACCTTAGTTGTCAGAAGCAAATCATATGTACCATACTTTTAAAGGTAGTTTTAAAGAGTTAGCTACTATACCCCGGTTATGATTCCCATAGTTTAAATGCTAGTTTTAGAGATAGCCATATTATCACAAAAGGTGAAGGAAAGGAGATAGCTGCAAAATCTCTGCACGCATTGCTTACTTCCCTAAGGTAAAGCACATGTGACATCCTCTTTCAAGTAGGTTTAAAGAGTTAACTGCTATACCCTCGGTTATGCTTTCCAATATAGTAAATACTAGTTTTAGAGATAGGAATGTTATCACAAGAACTGAAGGAGAGGAGATAGCTGCCAAATCTCTGCAAGCAATGCTTAGTCCTCAGAAGTAATTCATGTGTGCCATGTTGTTTCATTTAGGTTTAAAGAATTACCTGCTATACCCTCAGTTATGCTTTTCTACCTAGGAAAAGCTAGTTTCAGAGATAGGAATGTTAGCACAAAAACTGAAGGAGATGAAATAGCTGCAAAATCTCTGCACACAATGCTTAGTTCTCAGAAGGAAATCATATGTACCATGCTTTTTCATGTAGGTTTAAAGAGTTAGCTGCTGTACCCCCGTTTATGCTTTCCCGTAGTGTAAATGCGAGTTTTAGAGATAGGCATATTAGCACAAAAACTGAACGAGAGGGGATAGCCACAAGATCTCTGCACACTTTGCTTAGTTCTCAGAAGTAAATAATAAGTGCCATTTAAGTTTAAAGAGTTAGCTGCTAAACCCTCGGTTATGCTTTCGTATACTGTAAAGGCTAGTTTTAGACATAGAGATGTTAGCACAAAAACGGAAGGAAAGGAGATAGCTGCAAAATCTCTGCACACAATGCTTAGTTTTCAGAAGTAAATCATATGTGCATGTTATTTCATTTAGGTTTAAAGAGGTAGCTGTTATACCCTCGGTTATGGATTCCCATAAATAAACGCTAGTTTCAGAGATAGGTATGTTAGCACAAAAACTGAAGGAGAGGAGATAGCTGCAAAATCTCTGCACACAATGCTTAGTTCTCAGAAGTAAATCATATGTGCCTTGTTGTTTCATTTAGGTTTAAATAGGTAGCTGTTATACCCTCGGATATGGATTACTATATAATAAAAGGTAGTTTCAGAGACAGGAATGTTAGCACAAGAACTCAAGGAGAGGAGATAGCTGCAAAATCTCTGCACACAATGCTTAGTTCTCAGAAGGAATTCGTATGTACCATGCTTTTTCATGTAGGTTTAAAGAGTTAGCTGCTGTACCGCCTTTTATGCTTTCGTATAGTGTAAATGCGAGTTTTAGAGATAGGCATATTAGCAAAAAAACTGAAGGATTGGGGATAGCCACAAGATCTCTGCACACTTTGCTTAGTTCTCAGAAGTAAATAATAAGTGCCATGTTCTTTCATTTCAGTTTAAAGAGTTAGCTGCTAAACCCTCGGTTATGCTTTCATATACTGTAAAGGCTAGTTTTAGACATAGAGATGTTAGCACAAAAACTGAAGGAAAGGAGATAGCTGCAAAATCTCAGCACACAATGCTTAGTTCTCAGAAGCAAATCCTATGTACCATGCTTTTTAACGTAGGTTTAAAGAGATAGCTGCTGTCCCCCCGGTTATGCTTTCCCATAGTGTAAATGCTAGTTTTAGAGATAGGCATATTAGCACAAAAACTGAAGGATAGGGGATAGCCACAAAATCTCTGCACACAATGCTTAGTTCTCAGAAGTAAATCATATGTGCCGTGTTGTTTCATTTTGTTTTAAAGACTTAGCTTCTATACCCTCGCTTATGCTTTCCTATATAGTTAATGCTGGTTTTAGAGATAGGAATGTTAGCACAAAAACTGAAGGAAAGGAGATAGCTGCAAAATCTCTGCACACAATGCTCAGTTCTCAGAAGTAAATCATATGGGCCATGTACTTTCATTTAGGTTTAAAGAGGTAGCTGTTATACCCTCGGTTATGGATTCCCATATAATAAACCTAGTTGCAGAGATAGGAATGTTAGCACAACAACTTAAGGAGAGGAGATAGCTGCAAAATCTCTGCACACAATGCTTAGTTCTCAGAAGGAAATCATAGATGGCTTGTTGTTTCATTTTGGTATAAAGAGTTACCTGCTATAACCTCGGTTATGCATTCATATATAGAAAATGCTAGTTTTAGAGATAGGAGTGTTAGCACAAAAACTGAAGGAAAGGAGATAGCTGCAAAATCTTTGCACACCAACCTTAGTTGTCAGAAGCAAATCATATGTACCATACTTTTTAAGGTAGGTTTAAAGAGTTAGCTACTATACCCCGGTTATGATTTCCCATAGTTTAAATGCTAGTTTTAGAGATAGCCATATTATCACAAAACGTGAAGGAAAGGAGATAGCTGCAAAATCTCTGCAAACATATTTGCTTAGTTCCCTAAAGTAAAGAACATGTAACATCCTCTTTCAAGCAGGTTTAAAGAGTTAGCAGCTATACCCTCGGTTAGGGTTTCCTACATAGAAAATACTAATTTTAAATATAGGAATGTTAGCACAAAAACTTAAAGAAAGGAGATATCTCCAAAATCTCTGCACACAATGCTTAGTTCTCAGAAGAAAATCATACGTGCAGTGGTCGTTTTTTAGTTTTCAAGAGTTAGCTGCTATATCCTCGCTTATGCTTTCCTATAAAGTAAAGGCTAGTTTTAGAGATAGGAATGTTAGCGCTAAAACTGAAGGAAAGGAGATAGCTGCAAACTCTCTGCACTCAATGCTTAGTTCCCAGAAGTAATTCATATGTGCCATGTTGTTTCATTTAGGTTTAAAGAGTTAGCTTCTATACCCCGGGTCATGCTTTCCTGTCCTGTAAATGCTAGTTTTAGAGATATGCATATTAGCACTATAACTGAAGTTAAGGAGATATCTGCAAAATCTCTGCACACAATGCTCAGTTCTCAGAAGTAAATCATATGGGCCATGTACTTTCATTTAGGTTTAAAGAGGTAGCTGTTATACCCTCGGTTATGGATTCCCATATAATAAACCTAGTTGCAGACATAGGAATGTTAGCACAACAACTTAAGGAGAGGAGATAGCTGCAAAATCTCTGCACACAATGCTTAGTTCTCAGAAGGAAATCATAGGTACCATGCTTTTTCATGTAGGTTTAAAGAGTTAGCTACTGTACCGCCGTTTATGCTTTCCCATAGTGTAAATGCTATTTTAGAGATAGGCATATTAGCACATAAACTGAAGGGTAGGGGATAGCCACAAAATCTCTGCCCACAATGCTTAGTTCTCAGACGTAATTCATATGTGCCATGTTGTTTCATTTAGTTTTAAAGACTTAGCTTCTATACCCTCGCTTATGCTTTCCTCTATAGTAAATGCTGGTTTTAGAGATAGGTATGTTAGCACAAAAACTGAAGGAAAGGAGATAGCTGCAAAATCTCCGAACACAATGCTTAGTTCTCAGAAGTAAATCATATGTGCCATATTGTTTCATGTAGGTTTAAATAGGTAGTTGTTATACCCCCGGTTATGGATTCCCATATATTAAACCTAGTTGCAGAGATAGGAATGTTAGCACAACAACTTAAAGAGAGGAGATAGCTGCAAAATCTCTGCACACAATGGTTAGTTCTCAGAAGTAAATCATATGTACCATGCTTTTTCATGTAGGTTTAAAGACTTAGCTGCTGTACCCCCGTTTATGCTTTCCCATAGTGTAAATGCGAGTTTTAGAGATAGGCATATTAGCACAAAAACTGAACGAGAGGGGATAGCCACAAGATCTCTGCACACTTTGCTTAGTTCTCAGAAGTAAATAATAAGTGCCATGTTCTTTCATTTAAGTTTAAAGAGTTAGCTGCTAAACCTTCGGTTATGCTTTCCTATATTGTAAAGACTAGTTTTAGACATAGGAATGTTAGCACAAAAAATGAAGGAAAGGAGATAGCTGCAAACTCTCAGCACACATTGCTTAGTTCTCAGAAGCAAATCATATGTACCATGCTTTTTAACGTAGGTTTAAAGAGTCAGCTGCTGTCCCCCCGGTTATGCTTTCCCATAGTGTAAATGCTAGTTTTAGAGATAGGCATATTAGCACAAATACTGAAGGATAGGGGATAGCCACAAAATCAATGCACAGAATGCTTAGTTCTCAGAAGGAAATCATATGTGCCATGTTGTTTCATTTAGTTTTAAAGACTAAGCTTCTTTACCCTCGCTTATGCTTTCCTATATAGTTAATGCTGGTTTTAGAGATAGGAATGTTAGCACAAAAACTGAAGGAAAGGAGATAGCTGTAAAATCTCTGCATACAATGCTTAGTTCTCAGAAGTAAATCATATGTGCCATGTTGTTTCATTTAGGTTTCAAAAGGTAGCTGTTATACCCTCGGATATGGATTACTATATAATAAACGCTAGTTTCAGAGATAGGAATGTTAGCACAAGAACTCAAGGAGAGGAGATAGCTGCAAAATCTCTGCACACAATGCTTAGTTCTCAGAAGGAATTCGTATGTACCATGCTTTTTCATGTAGGTTTAAAGAGTTAGCTGCTGTACCGCCGTTTATGCTTTCCCATAGTGTAAATGCGAGTTTTAGAGATAGGCATATTAGCAAAAAACCTGAAGGATTGGGGATAGCCACAAGATCTCTGCACACTTTTCTTAGTTCTCAGAGGTAAATAATAAGTGCCATGTTCTTTCATTTAAGTTTAAAGAGTTAGCTGCTAAACCCTCGGTTATGCTTTCGTATACTGTAAAGGCTAGTTTTAGACATAGAGATGTTAGCACAAAAACTGAAGGAAAGGAGATAGCTGCAAAATCTCAGCACACAATGCTTAGTTCTCAGAAGCAAATCCTATGTACCATGCTTTTTAACGTAGGTTTAAAGAGATAGCTGCTGTCCCCCCGGTTATGCTTTCCCATAGTGTAAATGCTAGTTTTAGAGATAGGCATATTAGCACAAAAACTGAAGGATAGGGGATAGCCACAAAATCTCTGCACACAATGCTTAGTTCTCAGAAGTAAATCATATGTGCCGTGTTGTTTCATTTTGTTTTAAAGACTTAGCTTCTATACCCTCGCTTATGCTTTCCTATATAGTTAATGCTGGTTTTAGAGATAGGAATGTTAGCACAAAAACTGAAGGAAAGGAGATAGCTGCAAAATCTCTGCACACAATGCTCAGTTCTCAGAAGTAAATCATATGGGCCATGTACTTTCATTTAGGTTTAAAGAGGTAGCTGTTATACCCTCGGTTATGGATTCCCATATAATAAACCTAGTTGCAGAGATAGGAATGTTAGCACAACAACTTAAGGAGAGGAGATAGCTGCAAAATCTCTGCACACAATGCTTAGTTCTCAGAAGGAAATCATAGATGGCTTGTTGTTTCATTTTGGTTTAAAGAGTTACCTGCTATAACCTCGGTTATGCATTCATATATAGAAAATGCTAGTTTTAGAGATAGGAGTGTTAGCACAAAAACTGAAGGAAAGGAGATAGCTGCAAAATCTTTGCACACCAACCTTAGTTGTCAGAAGCAAATCATATGTACCATACTTTTTAAGGTACGTTTAAAGAGTTAGCTACTATACCCCGGTTATGATTTTCCATAGTTTAAATGCTAGTTTTAGAGATAGCCATATTATCACAAAAGGTGAAGGAAAGGAGATAGCTGCAAAATCTCTGCATAAAATGCTTAGTTCTCAGAAGTAAATCATACGTGCCATGTTGATCATTTAGGTTTAAAGAGGTAGCTCCTATAACCCGGGTTATGCTTTCCTGTTCTGTAAAGGCTAGTTTTAGAGATATGCATATTAGCCCTAAAACTGAAGGAAAGGAGATAGCTGCAAAATCTCTGCACACAATGCTTAGTTCTCAGAAGTAAATCATATGTGCCATGTTATTTCATTTAGGTTTAAAGAGGTAGCTGTTATACCCTCGGTTATGGATCCCCGTAAATAAACGCTAGTTTCAGAGATAGGAATGTTAGCACAAAAACTGAAGGAAAGGAGATAGCTGCAAAATCTCTGCACACAAAGCTTACTTCTCAGAAGTAAATCATACGTACCATTCTTTTTCATATAGGTTTAAAGAGTTAGCTACTATACCCCGGTTATGATTTCCCATAGTTTAAATGCTAGTTTTAGAGATAGCCATATTATCACAAAAAGTGAAGGAAAGGAGATAGCTGCAAAATCTCTGCACACAATGCTCAGTTCTCAGAAGTAAATCATATGGGCCATGTACTTTCATTTAGGTTTAAAGAGGTAGCTGTTATACCCTCGGTTATGGATTCCCATATAATAAACCTAGTTGCAGACATAGGAATGTTAGCACAACAACTTAAGGAGAGGAGATAGCTGCAAAATCTCTGCACACAATGCTTAGTTCTCAGAAGGAAATCATATGTACCATGCTTTTTCATGTAGGTTTAAAGAGTTAGCTGCTGTACCCCCGTTTATGCTTTCCCGTAGTGTAAATGCGAGTTTTAGAGATAGGCATATTAGCACAAAAACTGAACGAGAGGGGATAGCCACAAGATCTCTGCACACTTTGCTTAGTTCTCAGAAGTAAATAATAAGTGCCATTTAAGTTTAAAGAGTTAGCTGCTAAACCCTCGGTTATGCTTTCGTATACTGTAAAGGCTAGTTTTAGACATAGAGATGTTAGCACAAAAACGGAAGGAAAGGAGATAGCTGCAAAATCTCTGCACACAATGCTTAGTTTTCAGAAGTAAATCATATGTGCATGTTATTTCATTTAGGTTTAAAGAGGTAGCTGTTATACCCTCGGTTATGGATTCCCATAAATAAACGCTAGTTTCAGAGATAGGTATGTTAGCACAAAAACTGAAGGAGAGGAGATAGCTGCAAAATCTCTGCACACAATGCTTAGTTCTCAGTAGTAAATCATATGTGCCATGTTGTTTCATTTAGGTTTAAATAGTTAGCTGTTATACCCTCGGATATGGATTACTATATAATAAAAGCTAGTTTCATAGACAGGATGTTAGCACAAGAACTCAAGGAGAGGAGATAGCTGCAAAATCTCTGCACACAATGCTTAGCTCTCAGAAGGAATTCGTATGTACCATGCTTTTTCATGTAGGTTTAAAGAGTTAGCTGCTGTACCGCCTATAAGGCTTTCGCATAGTGTAAATGCGAGTTTTAGAGATAGGCATATTAGCACAAAAACTGAAGGATAGGGGATAGCCACAAAATCTCTGCACACAATGCTTAGTTCTCAGAAGTAAATCATATGTGCCGTGTTGTTTCATTTTGTTTTAAAGACTTAGATTCTGTACCCTCGCTTATGCTTTCCTATATAGTTAATGCTGGTTTTAGAGATAGGAATGTCAGCACAAAAACTGAAGGAAAGGAGATAGCTGCAAAATCTCTGCACACAATGCTCAGTTCTCAGAAGTAAATCATATGGGCCATGTACTTTCATTTAGGTTTAAAGAGGTAGCTGTTATACCCTCGGTTATGGATTCCCATATAATAAACCTAGTTGCAGAGATAGGAATGTTAGCACAACAACTTAAGGAGAGGAGATAGCTGCAAAATCTCTGCACACAATGCTTAGTTCTCAGAAGGGAATCATAGATGGCTTGTTGTTTCATTTTGGTTTAAAGAGTTACCTGCTATAACCTCGGTTATGCATTCATATATAGAAAATGCTAGTTTTAGAGATAGGAGTGTTAGCACAAAAACTGAAGGAAAGGAGATAGCTGCAAAATCTTTGCACACCAACCTTAGTTGTCAGAAGCAAATCATATGTACCATACTTTTAAAGGTAGTTTTAAAGAGTTAGCTACTATACCCCGGTTATGATTCCCATAGTTTAAATGCTAGTTTTAGAGATAGCCATATTATCACAAAAGGTGAAGGAAAGGAGATAGCTGCAAAATCTCTGCACGCATTGCTTACTTCCCTAAGGTAAAGCACATGTGACATCCTCTTTCAAGTAGGTTTAAAGAGTTAACTGCTATACCCTCGGTTATGCTTTCCAATATAGTAAATACTAGTTTTAGAGATAGGAATGTTATCACAAGAACTGAAGGAGAGGAGATAGCTGCCAAATCTCTGCAAGCAATGCTTAGTCCTCAGAAGTAATTCATGTGTGCCATGTTGTTTCATTTAGGTTTAAAGAATTACCTGCTATACCCTCAGTTATGCTTTTCTACCTAGGAAAAGCTAGTTTCAGAGATAGGAATGTTAGCACAAAAACTGAAGGAGATGAAATAGCTGCAAAATCTCTGCACACAATGCTTAGTTCTCAGAAGGAAATCATATGTACCATGCTTTTTCATGTAGGTTTAAAGAGTTAGCTGCTGTACCCCCGTTTATGCTTTCCCGTAGTGTAAATGCGAGTTTTAGAGATAGGCATATTAGCACAAAAACTGAACGAGAGGGGATAGCCACAAGATCTCTGCACACTTTGCTTAGTTCTCAGAAGTAAATAATAAGTGCCATTTAAGTTTAAAGAGTTAGCTGCTAAACCCTCGGTTATGCTTTCGTATACTGTAAAGGCTAGTTTTAGACATAGAGATGTTAGCACAAAAACGGAAGGAAAGGAGATAGCTGCAAAATCTCTGCACACAATGCTTAGTTTTCAGAAGTAAATCATATGTGCATGTTATTTCATTTAGGTTTAAAGAGGTAGCTGTTATACCCTCGGTTATGGATTCCCATAAATAAACGCTAGTTTCAGAGATAGGTATGTTAGCACAAAAACTGAAGGAGAGGAGATAGCTGCAAAATCTCTGCACACAATGCTTAGTTCTCAGAAGTAAATCATATGTGCCTTGTTGTTTCATTTAGGTTTAAATAGGTAGCTGTTATACCCTCGGATATGGATTACTATATAATAAAAGGTAGTTTCAGAGACAGGAATGTTAGCACAAGAACTCAAGGAGAGGAGATAGCTGCAAAATCTCTGCACACAATGCTTAGTTCTCAGAAGGAATTCGTATGTACCATGCTTTTTCATGTAGGTTTAAAGAGTTAGCTGCTGTACCGCCTTTTATGCTTTCGCATAGTGTAAATGCGAGTTTTAGAGATAGGCATATTAGCAAAAAAACTGAAGGATTGGGGATAGCCACAAGATCTCTGCACACTTTGCTTAGTTCTCAGAAGTAAATAATAAGTGCCATGTTCTTTCATTTCAGTTTAAAGAGTTAGCTGCTAAACCCTCGGTTATGCTTTCATATACTGTAAAGGCTAGTTTTAGACATAGAGATGTTAGCACAAAAACTGAAGGAAAGGAGATAGCTGCAAAATCTCAGCACACAATGCTTAGTTCTCAGAAGCAAATCCTACGTACCATGCTTTTTAACGTAGGTTTAAAGAGATAGCTGCTGTCCCCCCGGTTATGCTTTCCCATAGTGTAAATGCTAGTTTTAGAGATAGGCATATTAGCACAAAAACTGAAGGATAGGGGATAGCCACAAAATCTCTGCACACAATGCTTAGTTCTCAGAAGTAAATCATATGTGCCGTGTTGTTTCATTTTGTTTTAAAGACTTAGATTCTATACCCTCGCTTATGCTTTCCTATATAGTAAATGCTGGTTTTAGAGATAGGAATGTTAGCACAAAAACTGAAGGAAAGGAGATAGCTGCAAAATCTCTGCACACAATGCTCAGTTCTCAGAAGTAAATCATATGGGCCATGTACTTTCATTTAGGTTTAAAGAGGTAGCTGTTATACCCTCGGTTATGGATTCCCATATAATAAACCTAGTTGCAGAGATAGGAATGTTAGCACAACAACTTAAGGAGAGGAGATAGCTGCAAAATCTCTGCACACAATGCTTAGTTCTCAGAAGGAAATCATAGATGGCTTGTTGTTTCATTTTGGTATAAAGAGTTACCTGCTATAACCTCGGTTATGCATTCATATATAGAAAATGCTAGTTTTAGAGATAGGAGTGTTAGCACAAAAACTGAAGGAAAGGAGATAGCTGCAAAATCTTTGCACACCAACCTTAGTTGTCAGAAGCAAATCATATGTACCATACTTTTTAAGGTAGGTTTAAAGAGTTAGCTACTATACCCCGGTTATGATTTCCCATAGTTTAAATGCTAGTTTTAGAGATAGCCATATTATCACAAAACGTGAAGGAAAGGAGATAGCTGCAAAATCTCTGCAAACATATTTGCTTAGTTCCCTAAAGTAAAGAACATGTAACATCCTCTTTCAAGCAGGTTTAAAGAGTTAGCAGCTATACCCTCGGTTAGGGTTTCCTACATAGAAAATACTAATTTTAAATATAGGAATGTTAGCACAAAAACTTAAAGAAAGGAGATATCTCCAAAATCTCTGCACACAATGCTTAGTTCTCAGAAGAAAATCATACGTGCAGTGGTCGTTTTTTAGTTTTCAAGAGTTAGCTGCTATATCCTCGCTTATGCTTTCCTATAAAGTAAAGGCTAGTTTTAGAGATAGGAATGTTAGCGCTAAAACTGAAGGAAAGGAGATAGCTGCAAACTCTCTGCACTCAATGCTTAGTTCCCAGAAGTAATTCATATGTGCCATGTTGTTTCATTTAGGTTTAAAGAGTTAGCTTCTATACCCCGGGTCATGCTTTCCTGTCCTGTAAATGCTAGTTTTAGAGATATGCATATTAGCACTATAACTGAAGTTAAGGAGATATCTGCAAAATCTCTGCACACAATGCTCAGTTCTCAGAAGTAAATCATATGGGCCATGTACTTTCATTTAGGTTTAAAGAGGTAGCTGTTATACCCTCGGTTATGGATTCCCATATAATAAACCTAGTTGCAGACATAGGAATGTTAGCACAACAACTTAAGGAGAGGAGATAGCTGCAAAATCTCTGCACACAATGCTTAGTTCTCAGAAGGAAATCATAGGTACCATGCTTTTTCATGTAGGTTTAAAGAGTTAGCTACTGTACCGCCGTTTATGCTTTCCCATAGTGTAAATGCTATTTTAGAGATAGGCATATTAGCACATAAACTGAAGGGTAGGGGATAGCCACAAAATCTCTGCCCACAATGCTTAGTTCTCAGACGTAATTCATATGTGCCATGTTGTTTCATTTAGTTTTAAAGACTTAGCTTCTATACCCTCGCTTATGCTTTCCTCTATAGTAAATGCTGGTTTTAGAGATAGGTATGTTAGCACAAAAACTGAAGGAAAGGAGATAGCTGCAAAATCTCCGAACACAATGCTTAGTTCTCAGAAGTAAATCATATGTGCCATATTGTTTCATGTAGGTTTAAATAGGTAGTTGTTATACCCCCGGTTATGGATTCCCATATATTAAACCTAGTTGCAGAGATAGGAATGTTAGCACAACAACTTAAAGAGAGGAGATAGCTGCAAAATCTCTGCACACAATGGTTAGTTCTCAGAAGTAAATCATATGTACCATGCTTTTTCATGTAGGTTTAAAGACTTAGCTGCTGTACCCCCGTTTATGCTTTCCCATAGTGTAAATGCGAGTTTTAGAGATAGGCATATTAGCACAAAAACTGAACGAGAGGGGATAGCCACAAGATCTCTGCACACTTTGCTTAGTTCTCAGAAGTAAATAATAAGTGCCATGTTCTTTCATTTAAGTTTAAAGAGTTAGCTGCTAAACCTTCGGTTATGCTTTCCTATATTGTAAAGACTAGTTTTAGACATAGGAATGTTAGCACAAAAAATGAAGGAAAGGAGATAGCTGCAAACTCTCAGCACACATTGCTTAGTTCTCAGAAGCAAATCATATGTACCATGCTTTTTAACGTAGGTTTAAAGAGTCAGCTGCTGTCCCCCCGGTTATGCTTTCCCATAGTGTAAATGCTAGTTTTAGAGATAGGCATATTAGCACAAATACTGAAGGATAGGGGATAGCCACAAAATCAATGCACAGAATGCTTAGTTCTCAGAAGGAAATCATATGTGCCATGTTGTTTCATTTAGTTTTAAAGACTAAGCTTCTTTACCCTCGCTTATGCTTTCCTATATAGTTAATGCTGGTTTTAGAGATAGGAATGTTAGCACAAAAACTGAAGGAAAGGAGATAGCTGTAAAATCTCTGCATACAATGCTTAGTTCTCAGAAGTAAATCATATGTGCCATGTTGTTTCATTTAGGTTTCAATAGGTAGCTGTTATACCCTCGGATATGGATTACTATATAATAAACGCTAGTTTCAGAGATAGGAATGTTAGCACAAGAACTCAAGGAGAGGAGATAGCTGCAAAATCTCTGCACACAATGCTTAGTTCTCAGAAGGAATTCGTATGTACCATGCTTTTTCATGTAGGTTTAAAGAGTTAGCTGCTGTACCGCCGTTTATGCTTTCCCATAGTGTAAATGCGAGTTTTAGAGATAGGCATATTAGCAAAAAAACTGAAGGATTGGGGATAGCCACAAGATCTCTGCACACTTTTCTTAGTTCTCAGAGGTAAATAATAAGTGCCATGTTCTTTCATTTAAGTTTAAAGAGTTAGCTGCTAAACCCTCGGTTATGCTTTCGTATACTGTAAAGGCTAGTTTTAGACATAGAGATGTTAGCACAAAAACTGAAGGAAAGGAGATAGCTGCAAAATCTCAGCACACAATGCTTAGTTCTCAGAAGCAAATCCTATGTACCATGCTTTTTAACGTAGGTTTAAAGAGATAGCTGCTGTCCCCCCGGTTATGCTTTCCCATAGTGTAAATGCTAGTTTTAGAGATAGGCATATTAGCACAAAAACTGAAGGATAGGGGATAGCCACAAAATCTCTGCACACAATGCTTAGTTCTCAGAAGTAAATCATATGTGCCGTGTTGTTTCATTTTGTTTTAAAGACTTAGCTTCTATACCCTCGCTTATGCTTTCCTATATAGTTAATGCTGGTTTTAGAGATAGGAATGTTAGCACAAAAACTGAAGGAAAGGAGATAGCTGCAAAATCTCTGCACACAATGCTCAGTTCTCAGAAGTAAATCATATGGGCCATGTACTTTCATTTAGGTTTAAAGAGGTAGCTGTTATACCCTCGGTTATGGATTCCCATATAATAAACCTAGTTGCAGAGATAGGAATGTTAGCACAACAACTTAAGGAGAGGAGATAGCTGCAAAATCTCTGCACACAATGCTTAGTTCTCAGAAGGAAATCATAGATGGCTTGTTGTTTCATTTTGGTTTAAAGAGTTACCTGCTATAACCTCGGTTATGCATTCATATATAGAAAATGCTAGTTTTAGAGATAGGAGTGTTAGCACAAAAACTGAAGGAAAGGAGATAGCTGCAAAATCTTTGCACACCAACCTTAGTTGTCAGAAGCAAATCATATGTACCATACTTTTTAAGGTAGGTTTAAAGAGTTAGCTACTATACCCCGGTTATGATTTCCCATAGTTTAAATGCTAGTTTTAGAGATAGCCATATTATCACAAAAGGTGAAGGAAAGGAGATAGCTGCAAAATCTCTGCATAAAATGCTTAGTTCTCAGAAGTAAATCATACGTGCCATGTTGATCATTTAGGTTTAAAGAGGTAGCTCCTATAACCCGGGTTATGCTTTCCTGTTCTGTAAAGGCTAGTTTTAGAGATATGCATATTAGCCCTAAAACTGAAGGAAAGGAGATAGCTGCAAAATCTCTGCACACAATGCTTAGTTCTCAGAAGTAAATCATATGTGCCATGTTATTTCATTTAGGTTTAAAGAGGTAGCTGTTATACCCTCGGTTATGGATTCCCATAAATAAACGCTAGTTTCAGAGATAGGAATGTTAGCACAAAAACTGAAGGAAAGGAGATAGCTGCAAAATCTCTGCACACAAAGCTTACTTCTCAGAAGTAAATCATACGTACCATTCTTTTTCATGTAGGTTTAAAGAGTTAGCTACTATACCCGGTTATGATTTCCCATAGTTTAAATGCTAGTTTTAGAGATAGCCATATTATCACAAAAAGTGAAGGAAAGGAGATAGCTGCAAAATCTACTGCACACAATGCTCAGTTCTCAGAAGCAAATCATATGTACCATGCTTTTTCATGTAGGTTTAAAGAGTTAGCTGCTGTACCCCCGTTTATGCTTTCCCGTAGTGTAAATGCGAGTTTTAGAGATAGGCATATTAGCACAAAAACTGAACGAGAGGGGATAGCCACAAGATCTCTGCACACTTTGCTTAGTTCTCAGAAGTAAATAATAAGTGCCATTTAAGTTTAAAGAGTTAGCTGCTAAACCCTCGGTTATGCTTTCGTATACTGTAAAGGCTAGTTTTAGACATAGAGATGTTAGCACAAAAACGGAAGGAAAGGAGATAGCTGCAAAATCTCTGCACACAATGCTTAGTTTTCAGAAGTAAATCATATGTGCATGTTATTTCATTTAGGTTTAAAGAGGTAGCTGTTATACCCTCGGTTATGGATTCCCATAAATAAACGCTAGTTTCAGAGATAGGTATGTTAGCACAAAAACTGAAGGAGAGGAGATAGCTGCAAAATCTCTGCACACAATGCTTAGTTCTCAGTAGTAAATCATATGTGCCATGTTGTTTCATTTAGGTTTAAATAGTTAGCTGTTATACCCTCGGATATGGATTACTATATAATAAAAGCTAGTTTCATAGACAGGATGTTAGCACAAGAACTCAAGGAGAGGAGATAGCTGCAAAATCTCTGCACACAATGCTTAGTTCTCAGAAGCAAATCCTACGTACCATGCTTTTTCATGTAGGTTAAAGAGTTAGCTGCTGTACCGCCTATAAGGCTTTCGCATAGTGTAAATGCGAGTTTTAGAGATAGGCATATTAGCACAAAAACTGAAGGATAGGGGATAGCCACAAAATCTCTGCACACAATGCTTAGTTCTCAGAAGTAAATCATATGTGCCGTGTTGTTTCATTTTGTTTTAAAGACTTAGATTCTGTACCCTCGCTTATGCTTTCCTATATAGTTAATGCTGGTTTTAGAGATAGGAATGTCAGCACAAAAACTGAAGGAAAGGAGATAGCTGCAAAATCTCTGCACACAATGCTCAGTTCTCAGAAGTAAATCATATGGGCCATGTACTTTCATTTAGGTTTAAAGAGGTAGCTGTTATACCCTCGGTTATGGATTCCCATATAATAAACCTAGTTGCAGAGATAGGAATGTTAGCACAACAACTTAAGGAGAGGAGATAGCTGCAAAATCTCTGCACACAATGCTTAGTTCTCAGAAGGGAATCATAGATGGCTTGTTGTTTCATTTTGGTTTAAAGAGTTACCTGCTATAACCTCGGTTATGCATTCATATATAGAAAATGCTAGTTTTAGAGATAGGAGTGTTAGCACAGAAACTGAAGGAAAGGAGATAGCTGCAAAATCTTTGCACACCAACCTTAGTTGTCAGAAGCAAATCATATGTACCATACTTTTTAAGGTAGGTTTAAAGAGTTAGCTACTATACCCCGGTTATGATTCCCATAGTTTAAATGCTAGTTTTAGAGATAGCCATATTATCACAAAAGGTGAAGGAAAGGAGATAGCTGCAAAATCTCTGCACGCATTGCTTACTTCCCTAAGGTAAAGCACATGTGACATCCTCTTTCAAGTAGGTTTAAAGAGTTAACTGCTATACCCTCGGTTATGCTTTCCAATATAGTAAATACTAGTTTTAGAGATAGGAATGTTATCACAAGAACTGAAGGAGAGGAGATAGCTGCCAAATCTCTGCAAGCAATGCTTAGTCCTCAGAAGTAATTCATGTGTGCCATGTTGTTTCATTTAGGTTTAAAGAATTACCTGCTATACCCTCAGTTATGCTTTTCTACCTAGGAAAAGCTAGTTTCAGAGATAGGAATGTTAGCACAAAAACTGAAGGAGATGAAATAGCTGCAAAATCTCTGCACACAATGCTTAGTTCTCAGAAGGAAATCATATGTACCATGCTTTTTCATGTAGGTTTAAAGAGTTAGCTGCTGTACCCCCGTTTATGCTTTCCCGTAGTGTAAATGCGAGTTTTAGAGATAGGCATATTAGCACAAAAACTGAACGAGAGGGGATAGCCACAAGATCTCTGCACACTTTGCTTAGTTCTCAGAAGTAAATAATAAGTGCCATTTAAGTTTAAAGAGTTAGCTGCTAAACCCTCGGTTATGCTTTCGTATACTGTAAAGGCTAGTTTTAGACATAGAGATGTTAGCACAAAAACGGAAGGAAAGGAGATAGCTGCAAAATCTCTGCACACAATGCTTAGTTTTCAGAAGTAAATCATATGTGCATGTTATTTCATTTAGGTTTAAAGAGGTAGCTGTTATACCCTCGGTTATGGATTCCCATAAATAAACGCTAGTTTCAGAGATAGGTATGTTAGCACAAAAACTGAAGGAGAGGAGATAGCTGCAAAATCTCTGCACACAATGCTTAGTTCTCAGAAGTAAATCATATGTGCCTTGTTGTTTCATTTAGGTTTAAATAGGTAGCTGTTATACCCTCGGATATGGATTACTATATAATAAAAGGTAGTTTCAGAGACAGGAATGTTAGCACAAGAACTCAAGGAGAGGAGATAGCTGCAAAATCTCTGCACACAATGCTTAGTTCTCAGAAGAATTCGTATGTACCATGCTTTTTCATGTAGGTTTAAAGAGTTAGCTGCTGTACCGCCTTTTATGCTTTCGCATAGTGTAAATGCGAGTTTTAGAGATAGGCATATTAGCAAAAAAACTGAAGGATTGGGGATAGCCACAAGATCTCTGCACACTTTGCTTAGTTCTCAGAAGTAAATAATAAGTGCCATGTTCTTTCATTTCAGTTTAAAGAGTTAGCTGCTAAACCCTCGGTTATGCTTTCATATACTGTAAAGGCTAGTTTTAGACATAGAGATGTTAGCACAAAAACTGAAGGAAAGGAGATAGCTGCAAAATCTCAGCACACAATGCTTAGTTCTCAGAAGCAAATCCTACGTACCATGCTTTTTAACGTAGGTTTAAAGAGATAGCTGCTGTCCCCCCGGTTATGCTTTCCCATAGTGTAAATGCTAGTTTTAGAGATAGGCATATTAGCACAAAAACTGAAGGATAGGGGATAGCCACAAAATCTCTGCACACAATGCTTAGTTCTCAGAAGTAAATCATATGTGCCGTGTTGTTTCATTTTGTTTTAAAGACTTAGATTCTATACCCTCGCTTATGCTTTCCTATATAGTAAATGCTGGTTTTAGAGATAGGAATGTTAGCACAAAAACTGAAGGAAAGGAGATAGCTGCAAAATCTCTGCACACAATGCTCAGTTCTCAGAAGTAAATCATATGGGCCATGTACTTTCATTTAGGTTTAAAGAGGTAGCTGTTATACCCTCGGTTATGGATTCCATATAATAAACCTAGTTGCAGAGATAGGAATGTTAGCACAACAACTTAAGGAGAGGAGATAGCTGCAAAATCTCTGCACACAATGCTTAGTTCTCAGAAGGGAATCATAGATGGCTTGTTGTTTCATTTTGGTTTAAAGAGTTACCTGCTATAACCTCGGTTATGCATTCATATATAGAAAATGCTAGTTTTAGAGATAGGAGTGTTAGCACAAAAACTGAAGGAAAGGAGATAGCTGCAAAATCTTTGCACACCAACCTTAGTTGTCAGAAGCAAATCATATGTACCATACTTTTAAAGGTAGTTTTAAAGAGTTAGCTACTATACCCCGGTTATGATTCCCATAGTTTAAATGCTAGTTTTAGAGATAGCCATATTATCACAAAAGGTGAAGGAAAGGAGATAGCTGCAAAATCTCTGCACGCATTGCTTACTTCCCTAAGGTAAAGCACATGTGACATCCTCTTTCAAGTAGGTTTAAAGAGTTAACTGCTATACCCTCGGTTATGCTTTCCAATATAGTAAATACTAGTTTTAGAGATAGGAATGTTATCACAAGAACTGAAGGAGAGGAGATAGCTGCCAAATCTCTGCAAGCAATGCTTAGTCCTCAGAAGTAATTCATGTGTGCCATGTTGTTTCATTTAGGTTTAAAGAATTACCTGCTATACCCTCAGTTATGCTTTTCTACCTAGGAAAAGCTAGTTTCAGAGATAGGAATGTTAGCACAAAAACTGAAGGAGATGAAATAGCTGCAAAATCTCTGCACACAATGCTTAGTTCTCAGAAGCAAATCATATGTACCATGCTTTTTCATGTAGGTTTAAAGAGTTAGCTGCTGTACCCCCGTTTATGCTTTCCCGTAGTGTAAATGCGAGTTTTAGAGATAGGCATATTAGCACAAAAACTGAACGAGAGGGGATAGCCACAAGATCTCTGCACACTTTGCTTAGTTCTCAGAAGTAAATAATAAGTGCCATTTAAGTTTAAAGAGTTAGCTGCTAAACCCTCGGTTATGCTTTCGTATACTGTAAAGGCTAGTTTTAGACATAGAGATGTTAGCACAAAAACTGAAGGAGAGGAGATAGCTGCAAAATCTCTGCACACAATGCTTAGTTCTCAGAAGTAAATCATATGTGCCTTGTTGTTTCATTTAGGTTTAAATAGGTAGCTGTTATACCCTCGGATATGGATTACTATATAATAAAAGGTAGTTTCAGAGACAGGAATGTTAGCACAAGAACTCAAGGAGAGGAGATAGCTGCAAAATCTCTGCACACAATGCTTAGTTCTCAGAAGGAATTCGTATGTACCATGCTTTTTCATGTAGGTTTAAAGAGTTAGCTGCTGTACCGCCTTTTATGCTTTCGCATAGTGTAAATGCGAGTTTTAGAGATAGGCATATTAGCAAAAAAACTGAAGGATTGGGGATAGCCACAAGATCTCTGCACACTTTGCTTAGTTCTCAGAAGTAAATAATAAGTGCCATGTTCTTTCATTTCAGTTTAAAGAGTTAGCTGCTAAACCCTCGGTTATGCTTTCATATACTGTAAAGGCTAGTTTTAGACATAGAGATGTTAGCACAAAAACTGAAGGAAAGGAGATAGCTGCAAAATCTCAGCACACAATGCTTAGTTCTCAGAAGCAAATCCTACGTACCATGCTTTTTAACGTAGGTTTAAAGAGATAGCTGCTGTCCCCCGGTTATGCTTTCCCATAGTGTAAATGCTAGTTTTAGAGATAGGCATATTAGCACAAAAACTGAAGGATAGGGGATAGCCACAAAATCTCTGCACACAATGCTTAGTTCTCAGAAGTAAATCATATGTGCCGTGTTGTTTCATTTTGTTTTAAAGACTTAGATTCTATACCCTCGCTTATGCTTTCCTATATAGTAAATGCTGGTTTTAGAGATAGGAATGTTAGCACAAAAACTGAAGGAAAGGAGATAGCTGCAAAATCTCTGCACACAATGCTCAGTTCTCAGAAGTAAATCATATGGGCCATGTACTTTCATTTAGGTTTAAAGAGGTAGCTGTTATACCCTCGGTTATGGATTCCCATATAATAAACCTAGTTGCAGAGATAGGAATGTTAGCACAACAACTTAAGGAGAGGAGATAGCTGCAAAATCTCTGCACACAATGCTTAGTTCTCAGAAGGGAATCATAGATGGCTTGTTGTTTCATTTTGGTTTAAAGAGTTACCTGCTATAACCTCGGTTATGCATTCATATATAGAAAATGCTAGTTTTAGAGATAGGAGTGTTAGCACAGAAACTGAAGGAAAGGAGATAGCTGCAAAATCTTTGCACACCAACCTTAGTTGTCAGAAGCAAATCATATGTACCATACTTTTTAAGGTAGGTTTAAAGAGTTAGCTACTATACCCCGGTTATGATTCCCATAGTTTAAATGCTAGTTTTAGAGATAGCCATATTATCACAAAAGGTGAAGGAAAGGAGATAGCTGCAAAATCTCTGCACGCATTGCTTACTTCCCTAAGGTAAAGCACATGTGACATCCTCTTTCAAGTAGGTTTAAAGAGTTAACTGCTATACCCTCGGTTATGCTTTCCAATATAGTAAATACTAGTTTTAGAGATAGGAATGTTATCACAAGAACTGAAGGAGAGGAGATAGCTGCCAAATCTCTGCAAGCAATGCTTAGTCCTCAGAAGTAATTCATGTGTGCCATGTTGTTTCATTTAGGTTTAAAGAATTACCTGCTATACCCTCAGTTATGCTTTTCTACCTAGGAAAAGCTAGTTTCAGAGATAGGAATGTTAGCACAAAAACTGAAGGAGATGAAATAGCTGCAAAATCTCTGCACACAATGCTTAGTTCTCAGAAGGAAATCATATGTACCATGCTTTTTCATGTAGGTTTAAAGAGTTAGCTGCTGTACCCCCGTTTATGCTTTCCCGTAGTGTAAATGCGAGTTTTAGAGATAGGCATATTAGCACAAAAACTGAACGAGAGGGGATAGCCACAAGATCTCTGCACACTTTGCTTAGTTCTCAGAAGTAAATAATAAGTGCCATTTAAGTTTAAAGAGTTAGCTGCTAAACCCTCGGTTATGCTTTCGTATACTGTAAAGGCTAGTTTTAGACATAGAGATGTTAGCACAAAAACGGAAGGAAAGGAGATAGCTGCAAAATCTCTGCACACAATGCTTAGTTTTCAGAAGTAAATCATATGTGCATGTTATTTCATTTAGGTTTAAAGAGGTAGCTGTTATACCCTCGGTTATGGATTCCCATAAATAAACGCTAGTTTCAGAGATAGGTATGTTAGCACAAAAACTGAAGGAGAGGAGATAGCTGCAAAATCTCTGCACACAATGCTTAGTTCTCAGAAGTAAATCATATGTGCCTTGTTGTTTCATTTAGGTTTAAATAGGTAGCTGTTATACCCTCGGATATGGATTACTATATAATAAAAGGTAGTTTCAGAGACAGGAATGTTAGCACAAGAACTCAAGGAGAGGAGATAGCTGCAAAATCTCTGCACACAATGCTTAGTTCTCAGAAGGAATTCGTATGTACCATGCTTTTTCATGTAGGTTTAAAGAGTTAGCTGCTGTACCGCCTTTTATGCTTTCGCATAGTGTAAATGCGAGTTTTAGAGATAGGCATATTAGCAAAAAAACTGAAGGATTGGGGATAGCCACAAGATCTCTGCACACTTTGCTTAGTTCTCAGAAGTAAAATAATAAGTGCCATGTTCTTTCATTTCAGTTTAAAGAGTTAGCTGCTAAACCCTCGGTTATGCTTTCATATACTGTAAAGGCTAGTTTTAGACATAGAGATGTTAGCACAAAAACTGAAGGAAAGGAGATAGCTGCAAAATCTCAGCACACAATGCTTAGTTCTCAGAAGCAAATCCTACGTACCATGCTTTTTAACGTAGGTTTAAAGAGATAGCTGCTGTCCCCCGGTTATGCTTTCCCATAGTGTAAATGCTAGTTTTAGAGATAGGCATATTAGCACAAAACTGAAGGATAGGGGATAGCCACAAAATCTCTGCACACAATGCTTAGTTCTCAGAAGTAAATCATATGTGCCGTGTTGTTTCATTTTGTTTAAAGACTTAGATTCTATACCCTCGCTTATGCTTTCCTATATAGTAAATGCTGGTTTTAGAGATAGGAATGTTAGCACAAAAACTGAAGGAAAGGAGATAGCTGCAAAATCTCTGCACACAATGCTCAGTTCTCAGAAGTAAATCATATGGGCCATGTACTTTCATTTAGGTTTAAAGAGGTAGCTGTTATACCCTCGGTTATGGATTCCCATATAATAAACCTAGTTGCAGAGATAGGAATGTTAGCACAACAACTTAAGGAGAGGAGATAGCTGCAAAATCTCTGCACACAATGCTTAGTTCTCAGAAGGGAATCATAGATGGCTTGTTGTTTCATTTTGGTTTAAAGAGTTACCTGCTATAACCTCGGTTATGCATTCATATATAGAAAATGCTAGTTTTAGAGATAGGAGTGTTAGCACAAAAACTGAAGGAAAGGAGATAGCTGCAAAATCTTTGCACACCAACCTTAGTTGTCAGAAGCAAATCATATGTACCATACTTTTAAAGGTAGTTTTAAAGAGTTAGCTCTACTATACCCCGGTTATGATTCCCATAGTTTAAATGCTAGTTTTAGAGATAGCCATATTATCACAAAAGGTGAAGGAAAGGAGATAGCTGCAAAATCTCTGCACGCATTGCTTACTTCCCTAAGGTAAAGCACATGTGACATCCTCTTTCAAGTAGGTTTAAAGAGTTAACTGCTATACCCTCGGTTATGCTTTCCAATATAGTAAATACTAGTTTTAGAGATAGGAATGTTATCACAAGAACTGAAGGAGAGGAGATAGCTGCCAAATCTCTGCAAGCAATGCTTAGTCCTCAGAAGTAATTCATGTGTGCCATGTTGTTTCATTTAGGTTTAAAGAATTACCTGCTATACCCTCAGTTATGCTTTTCTACCTAGGAAAAGCTAGTTTCAGAGATAGGAATGTTAGCACAAAAACTGAAGGAGATGAAATAGCTGCAAAATCTCTGCACACAATGCTTAGTTCTCAGAAGCAAATCATATGTACCATGCTTTTTCATGTAGGTTTAAAGAGTTAGCTGCTGTACCCCCGTTTATGCTTTCCCGTAGTGTAAATGCGAGTTTTAGAGATAGGCATATTAGCACAAAAACTGAACGAGAGGGGATAGCCACAAGATCTCTGCACACTTTGCTTAGTTCTCAGAAGTAAATAATAAGTGCCATTTAAGTTTAAAGAGTTAGCTGCTAAACCCTCGGTTATGCTTTCGTATACTGTAAAGGCTAGTTTTAGACATAGAGATGTTAGCACAAAAACTGAAGGAGAGGAGATAGCTGCAAAATCTCTGCACACAATGCTTAGTTCTCAGAAGTAAATCATATGTGCCTTGTTGTTTCATTTAGGTTTAAATAGGTAGCTGTTATACCCTCGGATATGGATTACTATATAATAAAAGGTAGTTTCAGAGACAGGAATGTTAGCACAAGAACTCAAGGAGAGGAGATAGCTGCAAAATCTCTGCACACAATGCTTAGTTCTCAGAAGGAATTCGTATGTACCATGCTTTTTCATGTAGGTTTAAAGAGTTAGCTGCTGTACCGCCTTTTATGCTTTCGCATAGTGTAAATGCGAGTTTTAGAGATAGGCATATTAGCAAAAAAACTGAAGGATTGGGGATAGCCACAAGATCTCTGCACACTTTGCTTAGTTCTCAGAAGTAAATAATAAGTGCCATGTTCTTTCATTTCAGTTTAAAGAGTTAGCTGCTAAACCCTCGGTTATGCTTTCATATACTGTAAAGGCTAGTTTTAGACATAGAGATGTTAGCACAAAAACTGAAGGAAAGGAGATAGCTGCAAAATCTCAGCACACAATGCTTAGTTCTCAGAAGCAAATCCTACGTACCATGCTTTTTAACGTAGGTTTAAAGAGATAGCTGCTGTCCCCCCGGTTATGCTTTCCCATAGTGTAAATGCTAGTTTTAGAGATAGGCATATTAGCACAAAAACTGAAGGATAGGGGATAGCCACAAAATCTCTGCACACAATGCTTAGTTCTCAGAAGTAAATCATATGTGCCGTGTTGTTTCATTTTGTTTTAAAGACTTAGATTCTATACCCTCGCTTATGCTTTCCTATATAGTAAATGCTGGTTTTAGAGATAGGAATGTTAGCACAAAAACTGAAGGAAAGGAGATAGCTGCAAAATCTCTGCACACAATGCTCAGTTCTCAGAAGTAAATCATATGGGCCATGTACTTTCATTTAGGTTTAAAGAGGTAGCTGTTATACCCTCGGTTATGGATTCCCATATAATAAACCTAGTTGCAGAGATAGGAATGTTAGCACAACAACTTAAGGAGAGGAGATAGCTGCAAAATCTCTGCACACAATGCTTAGTTCTCAGAAGGAAATCATAGATGGCTTGTTGTTTCATTTTGGTATAAAGAGTTACCTGCTATAACCTCAGTTATGCATTCATATATAGAAAATGCTAGTTTTAGAGATAGGAGTGTTAGCACAAAAACTGAAGGAAAGGAGATAGCTGCAAAATCTTTGCACACCAACCTTAGTTGTCAGAAGCAAATCATATGTACCATACTTTTTAAGGTAGGTTTAAAGAGTTAGCTACTATACCCCGGTTATGATTTCCCATAGTTTAAATGCTAGTTTTAGAGATAGCCATATTATCACAAAAGGTGAAGGAAAGGAGATAGCTGCAAAATCTCTGCATAAAATGCTTAGTTCTCAGAAGTAAATCATAAGTGCCATGTTGATCATTTAGGTTTAAAGAGGTAGCTCCTATAACCCGGGTTATGCTTTCCTGTTCTGTAAAGGCTAGTTTTAGAGATATGCATATTAGCCCTAAAACTGAAGGAAAGGAGATAGCTGCAAAATCTCTGCACACAATGCTTAGTTCTCAGAAGTAAATCATATGTGCCATGTTATTTCATTTAGGTTTAAAGAGGTAGCTGTTATACCCTCGGTTATGGATCCCCGTAAATAAACGCTAGTTTCAGAGATAGGAATGTTAGCACAAAAACTGAAGGAAAGGAGATAGCTGCAAAATCTCTGCACACAAAGCTTACTTCTCAGAAGTAAATCATACGTACCATTCTTTTTCATGTAGGTTTAAAGAGTTAGCTACTATACCCCGGTTATGATTTCCCATAGTTTAAATGCTAGTTTTAGAGATAGCCATATTATCACAAAAAGTGAAGGAAAGGAGATAGCTGCAAAATCTCTGCACACAATGCTCAGTTCTCAGAAGTAAATCATATGGGCCATGTACTTTCATTTAGGTTTAAAGAGGTAGCTGTTATACCCTCGGTTATGGATTCCCATATAATAAACCTAGTTGCAGACATAGGAATGTTAGCACAACAACTTAAGGAGAGGAGATAGCTGCAAAATCTCTGCACACAATGCTTAGTTCTCAGAAGGAAATCATATGTACCATGCTTTTTCATGTAGGTTTAAAGAGTTAGCTGCTGTACCCCCGTTTATGCTTTCCCGTAGTGTAAATGCGAGTTTTAGAGATAGGCATATTAGCACAAAAACTGAACGAGAGGGGATAGCCACAAGATCTCTGCACACTTTGCTTAGTTCTCAGAAGTAAATAATAAGTGCCATTTAAGTTTAAAGAGTTAGCTGCTAAACCCTCGGTTATGCTTTCGTATACTGTAAAGGCTAGTTTTAGACATAGAGATGTTAGCACAAAAACGGAAGGAAAGGAGATAGCTGCAAAATCTCTGCACACAATGCTTAGTTTTCAGAAGTAAATCATATGTGCATGTTATTTCATTTAGGTTTAAAGAGGTAGCTGTTATACCCTCGGTTATGGATTCCCATAAATAAACGCTAGTTTCAGAGATAGGTATGTTAGCACAAAAACTGAAGGAGAGGAGATAGCTGCAAAATCTCTGCACACAATGCTTAGTTCTCAGTAGTAAATCATATGTGCCATGTTGTTTCATTTAGGTTTAAATAGTTAGCTGTTATACCCTCGGATATGGATTACTATATAATAAAAGCTAGTTTCATAGACAGGATGTTAGCACAAGAACTCAAGGAGAGGAGATAGCTGCAAAATCTCTGCACACAATGCTTAGTTCTCAGAAGGAATTCGTATGTACCATGCTTTTTCATGTAGGTTTAAAGAGTTAGCTGCTGTACCGCCTATAAGGCTTTCGCATAGTGTAAATGCGAGTTTTAGAGATAGGCATATTAGCACAAAAACTGAAGGATAGGGGATAGCCACAAAATCTCTGCACACAATGCTTAGTTCTCAGAAGTAAATCATATGTGCCGTGTTGTTTCATTTTGTTTTAAAGACTTAGATTCTATACCCTCGCTTATGCTTTCCTATATAGTAAATGCTGGTTTTAGAGATAGGAATGTTAGCACAAAAACTGAAGGAAAGGAGATAGCTGCAAAATCTCTGCACACAATGCTCAGTTCTCAGAAGTAAATCATATGGGCCATGTACTTTCATTTAGGTTTAAAGAGGTAGCTGTTATACCCTCGGTTATGGATTCCCATATAATAAACCTAGTTGCAGAGATAGGAATGTTAGCACAACAACTTAAGGAGAGGAGATAGCTGCAAAATCTCTGCACACAATGCTTAGTTCTCAGAAGGGAATCATAGATGGCTTGTTGTTTCATTTTGGTTTAAAGAGTTACCTGCTATAACCTCGGTTATGCATTCATATATAGAAAATGCTAGTTTTAGAGATAGGAGTGTTAGCACAAAAACTGAAGGAAAGGAGATAGCTGCAAAATCTTTGCACACCAACCTTAGTTGTCAGAAGCAAATCATATGTACCATACTTTTAAAGGTAGTTTTAAAGAGTTAGCTACTATACCCCGGTTATGATTCCCATAGTTTAAATGCTAGTTTTAGAGATAGCCATATTATCACAAAAGGTGAAGGAAAGGAGATAGCTGCAAAATCTCTGCACGCATTGCTTACTTCCCTAAGGTAAAGCACATGTGACATCCTCTTTCAAGTAGGTTTAAAGAGTTAACTGCTATACCCTCGGTTATGCTTTCCAATATAGTAAATACTAGTTTTAGAGATAGGAATGTTATCACAAGAACTGAAGGAGAGGAGATAGCTGCCAAATCTCTGCAAGCAATGCTTAGTCCTCAGAAGTAATTCATGTGTGCCATGTTGTTTCATTTAGGTTTAAAGAATTACCTGCTATACCCTCAGTTATGCTTTTCTACCTAGGAAAAGCTAGTTTCAGAGATAGGAATGTTAGCACAAAAACTGAAGGAGATGAAATAGCTGCAAAATCTCTGCACACAATGCTTAGTTCTCAGAAGCAAATCATATGTACCATGCTTTTTCATGTAGGTTTAAAGAGTTAGCTGCTGTACCCCCGTTTATGCTTTCCCGTAGTGTAAATGCGAGTTTTAGAGATAGGCATATTAGCACAAAAACTGAACGAGAGGGGATAGCCACAAGATCTCTGCACACTTTGCTTAGTTCTCAGAAGTAAATAATAAGTGCCATTTAAGTTTAAAGAGTTAGCTGCTAAACCCTCGGTTATGCTTTCGTATACTGTAAAGGCTAGTTTTAGACATAGAGATGTTAGCACAAAAACGGAAGGAAAGGAGATAGCTGCAAAATCTCTGCACACAATGCTTAGTTTTCAGAAGTAAATCATATGTGCATGTTATTTCATTTAGGTTTAAAGAGGTAGCTGTTATACCCTCGGTTATGGATTCCCATAAATAAACGCTAGTTTCAGAGATAGGTATGTTAGCACAAAAACTGAAGGAGAGGAGATAGCTGCAAAATCTCTGCACACAATGCTTAGTTCTCAGTAGTAAATCATATGTGCCATGTTGTTTCATTTAGGTTTAAATAGTTAGCTGTTATACCCTCGGATATGGATTACTATATAATAAAAGCTAGTTTCATAGACAGGATGTTAGCACAAGAACTCAAGGAGAGGAGATAGCTGCAAAATCTCTGCACACAATGCTTAGTTCTCAGAAGGAATTCGTATGTACCATGCTTTTTCATGTAGGTTTAAAGAGTTAGCTGCTGTACCGCCTATAAGGCTTTCGCATAGTGTAAATGCGAGTTTTAGAGATAGGCATATTAGCACAAAAACTGAAGGATAGGGGATAGCCACAAAATCTCTGCACACAATGCTTAGTTCTCAGAAGTAAATCATATGTGCCGTGTTGTTTCATTTTGTTTTAAAGACTTAGATTCTGTACCCTCGCTTATGCTTTCCTATATAGTTAATGCTGGTTTTAGAGATAGGAATGTCAGCACAAAAACTGAAGGAAAGGAGATAGCTGCAAAATCTCTGCACACAATGCTCAGTTCTCAGAAGTAAATCATATGGGCCATGTACTTTCATTTAGGTTTAAAGAGGTAGCTGTTATACCCTCGGTTATGGATTCCCATATAATAAACCTAGTTGCAGAGATAGGAATGTTAGCACAACAACTTAAGGAGAGGAGATAGCTGCAAAATCTCTGCACACAATGCTTAGTTCTCAGAAGGGAATCATAGATGGCTTGTTGTTTCATTTTGGTTTAAAGAGTTACCTGCTATAACCTCGGTTATGCATTCATATATAGAAAATGCTAGTTTTAGAGATAGGAGTGTTAGCACAAAAACTGAAGGAAAGGAGATAGCTGCAAAATCTTTGCACACCAACCTTAGTTGTCAGAAGCAAATCATATGTACCATACTTTTAAAGGTAGTTTTAAAGAGTTAGCTACTATACCCCGGTTATGATTCCCATAGTTTAAATGCTAGTTTTAGAGATAGCCATATTATCACAAAAGGTGAAGGAAAGGAGATAGCTGCAAAATCTCTGCACGCATTGCTTACTTCCCTAAGGTAAAGCACATGTGACATCCTCTTTCAAGTAGGTTTAAAGAGTTAACTGCTATACCCTCGGTTATGCTTTCCAATATAGTAAATACTAGTTTTAGAGATAGGAATGTTATCACAAGAACTGAAGGAGAGGAGATAGCTGCCAAATCTCTGCAAGCAATGCTTAGTCCTCAGAAGTAATTCATGTGTGCCATGTTGTTTCATTTAGGTTTAAAGAATTACCTGCTATACCCTCAGTTATGCTTTTCTACCTAGGAAAAGCTAGTTTCAGAGATAGGAATGTTAGCACAAAAACTGAAGGAGATGAAATAGCTGCAAAATCTCTGCACACAATGCTTAGTTCTCAGAAGGAAATCATATGTACCATGCTTTTTCATGTAGGTTTAAAGAGTTAGCTGCTGTACCCCCGTTTATGCTTTCCCGTAGTGTAAATGCGAGTTTTAGAGATAGGCATATTAGCACAAAAACTGAACGAGAGGGGATAGCCACAAGATCTCTGCACACTTTGCTTAGTTCTCAGAAGTAAATAATAAGTGCCATTTAAGTTTAAAGAGTTAGCTGCTAAACCCTCGGTTATGCTTTCGTATACTGTAAAGGCTAGTTTTAGACATAGAGATGTTAGCACAAAAACGGAAGGAAAGGAGATAGCTGCAAAATCTCTGCACACAATGCTTAGTTTTCAGAAGTAAATCATATGTGCATGTTATTTCATTTAGGTTTAAAGAGGTAGCTGTTATACCCTCGGTTATGGATTCCCATAAATAAACGCTAGTTTCAGAGATAGGTATGTTAGCACAAAAACTGAAGGAGAGGAGATAGCTGCAAAATCTCTGCACACAATGCTTAGTTCTCAGAAGTAAATCATATGTGCCTTGTTGTTTCATTTAGGTTTAAATAGGTAGCTGTTATACCCTCGGATATGGATTACTATATAATAAAAGGTAGTTTCAGAGACAGGAATGTTAGCACAAGAACTCAAGGAGAGGAGATAGCTGCAAAATCTCTGCACACAATGCTTAGTTCTCAGAAGGAATTCGTATGTACCATGCTTTTTCATGTAGGTTTAAAGAGTTAGCTGCTGTACCGCCTTTTATGCTTTCGCATAGTGTAAATGCGAGTTTTAGAGATAGGCATATTAGCAAAAAAACTGAAGGATTGGGGATAGCCACAAGATCTCTGCACACTTTGCTTAGTTCTCAGAAGTAAATAATAAGTGCCATGTTCTTTCATTTCAGTTTAAAGAGTTAGCTGCTAAACCCTCGGTTATGCTTTCATATACTGTAAAGGCTAGTTTTAGACATAGAGATGTTAGCACAAAAACTGAAGGAAAGGAGATAGCTGCAAAATCTCAGCACACAATGCTTAGTTCTCAGAAGCAAATCCTACGTACCATGCTTTTTAACGTAGGTTTAAAGAGATAGCTGCTGTCCCCCCGGTTATGCTTTCCCATAGTGTAAATGCTAGTTTTAGAGATAGGCATATTAGCACAAAAACTGAAGGATAGGGGATAGCCACAAAATCTCTGCACACAATGCTTAGTTCTCAGAAGTAAATCATATGTGCCGTGTTGTTTCATTTTGTTTTAAAGACTTAGATTCTATACCCTCGCTTATGCTTTCCTATATAGTAAATGCTGGTTTTAGAGATAGGAATGTTAGCACAAAAACTGAAGGAAAGGAGATAGCTGCAAAATCTCTGCACACAATGCTCAGTTCTCAGAAGTAAATCATATGGGCCATGTACTTTCATTTAGGTTTAAAGAGGTAGCTGTTATACCCTCGGTTATGGATTCCCATATAATAAACCTAGTTGCAGAGATAGGAATGTTAGCACAACAACTTAAGGAGAGGAGATAGCTGCAAAATCTCTGCACACAATGCTTAGTTCTCAGAAGGGAATCATAGATGGCTTGTTGTTTCATTTTGGTTTAAAGAGTTACCTGCTATAACCTCGGTTATGCATTCATATATAGAAAATGCTAGTTTTAGAGATAGGAGTGTTAGCACAGAAACTGAAGGAAAGGAGATAGCTGCAAAATCTTTGCACACCAACCTTAGTTGTCAGAAGCAAATCATATGTACCATACTTTTTAAGGTAGGTTTAAAGAGTTAGCTACTATACCCCGGTTATGATTCCCATAGTTTAAATGCTAGTTTTAGAGATAGCCATATTATCACAAAAGGTGAAGGAAAGGAGATAGCTGCAAAATCTCTGCACGCATTGCTTACTTCCCTAAGGTAAAGCACATGTGACATCCTCTTTCAAGTAGGTTTAAAGAGTTAACTGCTATACCCTCGGTTATGCTTTCCAATATAGTAAATACTAGTTTTAGAGATAGGAATGTTATCACAAGAACTGAAGGAGAGGAGATAGCTGCCAAATCTCTGCAAGCAATGCTTAGTCCTCAGAAGTAATTCATGTGTGCCATGTTGTTTCATTTAGGTTTAAAGAATTACCTGCTATACCCTCAGTTATGCTTTTCTACCTAGGAAAAGCTAGTTTCAGAGATAGGAATGTTAGCACAAAAACTGAAGGAGATGAAATAGCTGCAAAATCTCTGCACACAATGCTTAGTTCTCAGAAGGAAATCATATGTACCATGCTTTTTCATGTAGGTTTAAAGAGTTAGCTGCTGTACCCCCGTTTATGCTTTCCCGTAGTGTAAATGCGAGTTTTAGAGATAGGCATATTAGCACAAAAACTGAACGAGAGGGGATAGCCACAAGATCTCTGCACACTTTGCTTAGTTCTCAGAAGTAAATAATAAGTGCCATTTAAGTTTAAAGAGTTAGCTGCTAAACCCTCGGTTATGCTTTCGTATACTGTAAAGGCTAGTTTTAGACATAGAGATGTTAGCACAAAAACGGAAGGAAAGGAGATAGCTGCAAAATCTCTGCACACAATGCTTAGTTTTCAGAAGTAAATCATATGTGCATGTTATTTCATTTAGGTTTAAAGAGGTAGCTGTTATACCCTCGGTTATGGATTCCCATAAATAAACGCTAGTTTCAGAGATAGGTATGTTAGCACAAAAACTGAAGGAGAGGAGATAGCTGCAAAATCTCTGCACACAATGCTTAGTTCTCAGAAGTAAATCATATGTGCCTTGTTGTTTCATTTAGGTTTAAATAGGTAGCTGTTATACCCTCGGATATGGATTACTATATAATAAAAGGTAGTTTCAGAGACAGGAATGTTAGCACAAGAACTCAAGGAGAGGAGATAGCTGCAAAATCTCTGCACACAATGCTTAGTTCTCAGAAGGAATTCGTATGTACCATGCTTTTTCATGTAGGTTTAAAGAGTTAGCTGCTGTACCGCCTTTTATGCTTTCGCATAGTGTAAATGCGAGTTTTAGAGATAGGCATATTAGCAAAAAAACTGAAGGATTGGGGATAGCCACAAGATCTCTGCACACTTTGCTTAGTTCTCAGAAGTAAATAATAAGTGCCATGTTCTTTCATTTCAGTTTAAAGAGTTAGCTGCTAAACCCTCGGTTATGCTTTCATATACTGTAAAGGCTAGTTTTAGACATAGAGATGTTAGCACAAAAACTGAAGGAAAGGAGATAGCTGCAAAATCTCAGCACACAATGCTTAGTTCTCAGAAGCAAATCCTACGTACCATGCTTTTTAACGTAGGTTTAAAGAGATAGCTGCTGTCCCCCCGGTTATGCTTTCCCATAGTGTAAATGCTAGTTTTAGAGATAGGCATATTAGCACAAAAACTGAAGGATAGGGGATAGCCACAAAATCTCTGCACACAATGCTTAGTTCTCAGAAGTAAATCATATGTGCCGTGTTGTTTCATTTTGTTTTAAAGACTTAGATTCTATACCCTCGCTTATGCTTTCCTATATAGTAAATGCTGGTTTTAGAGATAGGAATGTTAGCACAAAAACTGAAGGAAAGGAGATAGCTGCAAAATCTCTGCACACAATGCTCAGTTCTCAGAAGTAAATCATATGGGCCATGTACTTTCATTTAGGTTTAAAGAGGTAGCTGTTATACCCTCGGTTATGGATTCCCATATAATAAACCTAGTTGCAGAGATAGGAATGTTAGCACAACAACTTAAGGAGAGGAGATAGCTGCAAAATCTCTGCACACAATGCTTAGTTCTCAGAAGGAAATCATAGATGGCTTGTTGTTTCATTTTGGTATAAAGAGTTACCTGCTATAACCTCGGTTATGCATTCATATATAGAAAATGCTAGTTTTAGAGATAGGAGTGTTAGCACAAAAACTGAAGGAAAGGAGATAGCTGCAAAATCTTTGCACACCAACCTTAGTTGTCAGAAGCAAATCATATGTACCATACTTTTTAAGGTAGGTTTAAAGAGTTAGCTACTATACCCCGGTTATGATTTCCCATAGTTTAAATGCTAGTTTTAGAGATAGCCATATTATCACAAAACGTGAAGGAAAGGAGATAGCTGCAAAATCTCTGCAAACATATTTGCTTAGTTCCCTAAAGTAAAGAACATGTAACATCCTCTTTCAAGCAGGTTTAAAGAGTTAGCAGCTATACCCTCGGTTAGGGTTTCCTACATAGAAAATACTAATTTTAAATATAGGAATGTTAGCACAAAAACTTAAAGAAAGGAGATATCTCCAAAATCTCTGCACACAATGCTTAGTTCTCAGAAGAAAATCATACGTGCAGTGGTCGTTTTTTAGTTTTCAAGAGTTAGCTGCTATATCCTCGCTTATGCTTTCCTATAAAGTAAAGGCTAGTTTTAGAGATAGGAATGTTAGCGCTAAAACTGAAGGAAAGGAGATAGCTGCAAACTCTCTGCACTCAATGCTTAGTTCCCAGAAGTAATTCATATGTGCCATGTTGTTTCATTTAGGTTTAAAGAGTTAGCTTCTATACCCCGGGTCATGCTTTCCTGTCCTGTAAATGCTAGTTTTAGAGATATGCATATTAGCACTATAACTGAAGTTAAGGAGATATCTGCAAAATCTCTGCACACAATGCTCAGTTCTCAGAAGTAAATCATATGGGCCATGTACTTTCATTTAGGTTTAAAGAGGTAGCTGTTATACCCTCGGTTATGGATTCCCATATAATAAACCTAGTTGCAGACATAGGAATGTTAGCACAACAACTTAAGGAGAGGAGATAGCTGCAAAATCTCTGCACACAATGCTTAGTTCTCAGAAGGAAATCATAGGTACCATGCTTTTTCATGTAGGTTTAAAGAGTTAGCTACTGTACCGCCGTTTATGCTTTCCCATAGTGTAAATGCTATTTTAGAGATAGGCATATTAGCACATAAACTGAAGGGTAGGGGATAGCCACAAAATCTCTGCCCACAATGCTTAGTTCTCAGACGTAATTCATATGTGCCATGTTGTTTCATTTAGTTTTAAAGACTTAGCTTCTATACCCTCGCTTATGCTTTCCTCTATAGTAAATGCTGGTTTTAGAGATAGGTATGTTAGCACAAAAACTGAAGGAAAGGAGATAGCTGCAAAATCTCCGAACACAATGCTTAGTTCTCAGAAGTAAATCATATGTGCCATATTGTTTCATGTAGGTTTAAATAGGTAGTTGTTATACCCCCGGTTATGGATTCCCATATATTAAACCTAGTTGCAGAGATAGGAATGTTAGCACAACAACTTAAAGAGAGGAGATAGCTGCAAAATCTCTGCACACAATGGTTAGTTCTCAGAAGTAAATCATATGTACCATGCTTTTTCATGTAGGTTTAAAGACTTAGCTGCTGTACCCCCGTTTATGCTTTCCCATAGTGTAAATGCGAGTTTTAGAGATAGGCATATTAGCACAAAAACTGAACGAGAGGGGATAGCCACAAGATCTCTGCACACTTTGCTTAGTTCTCAGAAGTAAATAATAAGTGCCATGTTCTTTCATTTAAGTTTAAAGAGTTAGCTGCTAAACCTTCGGTTATGCTTTCCTATATTGTAAAGACTAGTTTTAGACATAGGAATGTTAGCACAAAAAATGAAGGAAAGGAGATAGCTGCAAACTCTCAGCACACATTGCTTAGTTCTCAGAAGCAAATCATATGTACCATGCTTTTTAACGTAGGTTTAAAGAGTCAGCTGCTGTCCCCCCGGTTATGCTTTCCCATAGTGTAAATGCTAGTTTTAGAGATAGGCATATTAGCACAAATACTGAAGGATAGGGGATAGCCACAAAATCAATGCACAGAATGCTTAGTTCTCAGAAGGAAATCATATGTGCCATGTTGTTTCATTTAGTTTTAAAGACTAAGCTTCTTTACCCTCGCTTATGCTTTCCTATATAGTTAATGCTGGTTTTAGAGATAGGAATGTTAGCACAAAAACTGAAGGAAAGGAGATAGCTGTAAAATCTCTGCATACAATGCTTAGTTCTCAGAAGTAAATCATATGTGCCATGTTGTTTCATTTAGGTTTCAATAGGTAGCTGTTATACCCTCGGATATGGATTACTATATAATAAACGCTAGTTTCAGAGATAGGAATGTTAGCACAAGAACTCAAGGAGAGGAGATAGCTGCAAAATCTCTGCACACAATGCTTAGTTCTCAGAAGGAATTCGTATGTACCATGCTTTTTCATGTAGGTTTAAAGAGTTAGCTGCTGTACCGCCGTTTATGCTTTCCCATAGTGTAAATGCGAGTTTTAGAGATAGGCATATTAGCAAAAAAACTGAAGGATTGGGGATAGCCACAAGATCTCTGCACACTTTTCTTAGTTCTCAGAGGTAAATAATAAGTGCCATGTTCTTTCATTTAAGTTTAAAGAGTTAGCTGCTAAACCCTCGGTTATGCTTTCGTATACTGTAAAGGCTAGTTTTAGACATAGAGATGTTAGCACAAAAACTGAAGGAAAGGAGATAGCTGCAAAATCTCAGCACACAATGCTTAGTTCTCAGAAGCAAATCCTATGTACCATGCTTTTTAACGTAGGTTTAAAGAGATAGCTGCTGTCCCCCCGGTTATGCTTTCCCATAGTGTAAATGCTAGTTTTAGAGATAGGCATATTAGCACAAAAACTGAAGGATAGGGGATAGCCACAAAATCTCTGCACACAATGCTTAGTTCTCAGAAGTAAATCATATGTGCCGTGTTGTTTCATTTTGTTTTAAAGACTTAGCTTCTATACCCTCGCTTATGCTTTCCTATATAGTTAATGCTGGTTTTAGAGATAGGAATGTTAGCACAAAAACTGAAGGAAAGGAGATAGCTGCAAAATCTCTGCACACAATGCTCAGTTCTCAGAAGTAAATCATATGGGCCATGTACTTTCATTTAGGTTTAAAGAGGTAGCTGTTATACCCTCGGTTATGGATTCCCATATAATAAACCTAGTTGCAGAGATAGGAATGTTAGCACAACAACTTAAGGAGAGGAGATAGCTGCAAAATCTCTGCACACAATGCTTAGTTCTCAGAAGGAAATCATAGATGGCTTGTTGTTTCATTTTGGTTTAAAGAGTTACCTGCTATAACCTCGGTTATGCATTCATATATAGAAAATGCTAGTTTTAGAGATAGGAGTGTTAGCACAAAAACTGAAGGAAAGGAGATAGCTGCAAAATCTTTGCACACCAACCTTAGTTGTCAGAAGCAAATCATATGTACCATACTTTTTAAGGTAGGTTTAAAGAGTTAGCTACTATACCCCGGTTATGATTTCCCATAGTTTAAATGCTAGTTTTAGAGATAGCCATATTATCACAAAAGGTGAAGGAAAGGAGATAGCTGCAAAATCTCTGCATAAAATGCTTAGTTCTCAGAAGTAAATCATACGTGCCATGTTGATCATTTAGGTTTAAAGAGGTAGCTCCTATAACCCGGGTTATGCTTTCCTGTTCTGTAAAGGCTAGTTTTAGAGATATGCATATTAGCCCTAAAACTGAAGGAAAGGAGATAGCTGCAAAATCTCTGCACACAATGCTTAGTTCTCAGAAGTAAATCATATGTGCCATGTTATTTCATTTAGGTTTAAAGAGGTAGCTGTTATACCCTCGGTTATGGATTCCCATAAATAAACGCTAGTTTCAGAGATAGGAATGTTAGCACAAAAACTGAAGGAAAGGAGATAGCTGCAAAATCTCTGCACACAAAGCTTACTTCTCAGAAGTAAATCATACGTACCATTCTTTTTCATGTAGGTTTAAAGAGTTAGCTACTATACCCCGGTTATGATTTCCCATAGTTTAAATGCTAGTTTTAGAGATAGCCATATTATCACAAAAAGTGAAGGAAAGGAGATAGCTGCAAAATCTCTGCACACAATGCTCAGTTCTCAGAAGTAAATCATATGGGCCATGTACTTTCATTTAGGTTTAAAGAGGTAGCTGTTATACCCTCGGTTATGGATTCCCATATAATAAACCTAGTTGCAGACATAGGAATGTTAGCACAACAACTTAAGGAGAGGAGATAGCTGCAAAATCTCTGCACACAATGCTTAGTTCTCAGAAGGAAATCATATGTACCATGCTTTTTCATGTAGGTTTAAAGAGTTAGCTGCTGTACCCCCGTTTATGCTTTCCCGTAGTGTAAATGCGAGTTTTAGAGATAGGCATATTAGCACAAAAACTGAACGAGAGGGGATAGCCACAAGATCTCTGCACACTTTGCTTAGTTCTCAGAAGTAAATAATAAGTGCCATTTAAGTTTAAAGAGTTAGCTGCTAAACCCTCGGTTATGCTTTCGTATACTGTAAAGGCTAGTTTTAGACATAGAGATGTTAGCACAAAAATGGAAGGAAAGGAGATAGCTGCAAAATCTCTGCACACAATGCTTAGTTTTCAGAAGTAAATCATATGTGCATGTTATTTCATTTAGGTTTAAAGAGGTAGCTGTTATACCCTCGGTTATGGATTCCCATAAATAAACGCTAGTTTCAGAGATAGGTATGTTAGCACAAAAACTGAAGGAGAGGAGATAGCTGCAAAATCTCTGCACACAATGCTTAGTTCTCAGTAGTAAATCATATGTGCCATGTTGTTTCATTTAGGTTTAAATAGTTAGCTGTTATACCCTCGGATATGGATTACTATATAATAAAAGCTAGTTTCATAGACAGGATGTTAGCACAAGAACTCAAGGAGAGGAGATAGCTGCAAAATCTCTGCACACAATGCTTAGTTCTCAGAAGGAATTCGTATGTACCATGCTTTTTCATGTAGGTTTAAAGAGTTAGCTGCTGTACCGCCTATAAGGCTTTCGCATAGTGTAAATGCGAGTTTTAGAGATAGGCATATTAGCACAAAAACTGAAGGATAGGGGATAGCCACAAAATCTCTGCACACAATGCTTAGTTCTCAGAAGTAAATCATATGTGCCGTGTTGTTTCATTTTGTTTTAAAGACTTAGATTCTGTACCCTCGCTTATGCTTTCCTATATAGTTAATGCTGGTTTTAGAGATAGGAATGTCAGCACAAAAACTGAAGGAAAGGAGATAGCTGCAAAATCTCTGCACACAATGCTCAGTTCTCAGAAGTAAATCATATGGGCCATGTACTTTCATTTAGGTTTAAAGAGGTAGCTGTTATACCCTCGGTTATGGATTCCCATATAATAAACCTAGTTGCAGAGATAGGAATGTTAGCACAACAACTTAAGGAGAGGAGATAGCTGCAAAATCTCTGCACACAATGCTTAGTTCTCAGAAGGGAATCATAGATGGCTTGTTGTTTCATTTTGGTTTAAAGAGTTACCTGCTATAACCTCGGTTATGCATTCATATATAGAAAATGCTAGTTTTAGAGATAGGAGTGTTAGCACAAAAACTGAAGGAAAGGAGATAGCTGCAAAATCTTTGCACACCAACCTTAGTTGTCAGAAGCAAATCATATGTACCATACTTTTAAAGGTAGTTTTAAAGAGTTAGCTACTATACCCCGGTTATGATTCCCATAGTTTAAATGCTAGTTTTAGAGATAGCCATATTATCACAAAAGGTGAAGGAAAGGAGATAGCTGCAAAATCTCTGCACGCTTTGCTTACTTCCCTAAGGTAAAGCACATGTGACATCCTCTTTCAAGTAGGTTTAAAGAGTTAACTGCTATACCCTCGGTTATGCTTTCCAATATAGTAAATACTAGTTTTAGAGATAGGAATGTTATCACAAGAACTGAAGGAGAGGAGATAGCTGCCAAATCTCTGCAAGCAATGCTTAGTCCTCAGAAGTAATTCATGTGTGCCATGTTGTTTCATTTAGGTTTAAAGAATTACCTGCTATACCCTCAGTTATGCTTTTCTACCTAGGAAAAGCTAGTTTCAGAGATAGGAATGTTAGCACAAAAACTGAAGGAGATGAAATAGCTGCAAAATCTCTGCACACAATGCTTAGTTCTCAGAAGGAAATCATATGTACCATGCTTTTTCATGTAGGTTTAAAGAGTTAGCTGCTGTACCCCCGTTTATGCTTTCCCGTAGTGTAAATGCGAGTTTTAGAGATAGGCATATTAGCACAAAAACTGAACGAGAGGGGATAGCCACAAGATCTCTGCACACTTTGCTTAGTTCTCAGAAGTAAATAATAAGTGCCATTTAAGTTTAAAGAGTTAGCTGCTAAACCCTCGGTTATGCTTTCGTATACTGTAAAGGCTAGTTTTAGACATAGAGATGTTAGCACAAAAACGGAAGGAAAGGAGATAGCTGCAAAATCTCTGCACACAATGCTTAGTTTTCAGAAGTAAATCATATGTGCACGTTATTTCATTTAGGTTTAAAGAGGTAGCTGTTATACCCTCGGTTATGGATTCCCATAAATAAACGCTAGTTTCAGAGATAGGTATGTTAGCACAAAAACTGAAGGAGAGGAGATAGCTGCAAAATCTCTGCACACAATGCTTAGTTCTCAGAAGTAAATCATATGTGCCATGTTGTTTCATTTAGGTTTAAATAGGTAGCTGTTATACCCTCGGATATGGATTACTATATAATAAAAGGTAGTTTCAGAGACAGGAATGTTAGCACAAGAACTCAAGGAGAGGAGATAGCTGCAAAATCTCTGCACACAATGCTTAGTTCTCAGAAGGAATTCGTATGTACCATGCTTTTTCATGTAGGTTTAAAGAGTTAGCTGCTGTACCGCCTTTTATGCTTTCGCATAGTGTAAATGCGAGTTTTAGAGATAGGCATATTAGCAAAAAAACTGAAGGATTGGGGATAGCCACAAGATCTCTGCACACTTTGCTTAGTTCTCAGAAGTAAATAATAAGTGCCATGTTCTTTCATTTCAGTTTAAAGAGTTAGCTGCTAAACCCTCGGTTATGCTTTCATATACTGTAAAGGCTAGTTTTAGACATAGAGATGTTAGCACAAAAACTGAAGGAAAGGAGATAGCTGCAAAATCTCAGCACACAATGCTTAGTTCTCAGAAGCAAATCCTACGTACCATGCTTTTTAACGTAGGTTTAAAGAGATAGCTGCTGTCCCCCCGGTTATGCTTTCCCATAGTGTAAATGCTAGTTTTAGAGATAGGCATATTAGCACAAAAACTGAAGGATAGGGGATAGCCACAAAATCTCTGCACACAATGCTTAGTTCTCAGAAGTAAATCATATGTGCCGTGTTGTTTCATTTTGTTTTAAAGACTTAGATTCTATACCCTCGCTTATGCTTTCCTATATAGTAAATGCTGGTTTTAGAGATAGGAATGTTAGCACAAAAACTGAAGGAAAGGAGATAGCTGCAAAATCTCTGCACACAATGCTCAGTTCTCAGAAGTAAATCATATGGGCCATGTACTTTCATTTAGGTTTAAAGAGGTAGCTGTTATACCCTCGGTTATGGATTCCCATATAATAAACCTAGTTGCAGAGATAGGAATGTTAGCACAACAACTTAAGGAGAGGAGATAGCTGCAAAATCTCTGCACACAATGCTTAGTTCTCAGAAGGAAATCATAGATGGCTTGTTGTTTCATTTTGGTATAAAGAGTTACCTGCTATAACCTCGGTTATGCATTCATATATAGAAAATGCTAGTTTTAGAGATAGGAGTGTTAGCACAAAAACTGAAGGAAAGGAGATAGCTGCAAAATCTTTGCACACCAACCTTAGTTGTCAGAAGCAAATCATATGTACCATACTTTTTAAGGTAGGTTTAAAGAGTTAGCTACTATACCCCGGTTATGATTTCCCATAGTTTAAATGCTAGTTTTAGAGATAGCCATATTATCACAAAACGTGAAGGAAAGGAGATAGCTGCAAAATCTCTGCAAACATATTTGCTTAGTTCCCTAAAGTAAAGAACATGTAACATCCTCTTTCAAGCAGGTTTAAAGAGTTAGCAGCTATACCCTCGGTTAGGGTTTCCTACATAGAAAATACTAATTTTAAATATAGGAATGTTAGCACAAAAACTTAAAGAAAGGAGATATCTCCAAAATCTCTGCACACAATGCTTAGTTCTCAGAAGAAAATCATACGTGCAGTGGTCGTTTTTTAGTTTTCAAGAGTTAGCTGCTATATCCTCGCTTATGCTTTCCTATAAAGTAAAGGCTAGTTTTAGAGATAGGAATGTTAGCGCTAAAACTGAAGGAAAGGAGATAGCTGCAAACTCTCTGCACTCAATGCTTAGTTCCCAGAAGTAATTCATATGTGCCATGTTGTTTCATTTAGGTTTAAAGAGTTAGCTTCTATACCCCGGGTCATGCTTTCCTGTCCTGTAAATGCTAGTTTTAGAGATATGCATATTAGCACTATAACTGAAGTTAAGGAGATATCTGCAAAATCTCTGCACACAATGCTCAGTTCTCAGAAGTAAATCATATGGGCCATGTACTTTCATTTAGGTTTAAAGAGGTAGCTGTTATACCCTCGGTTATGGATTCCCATATAATAAACCTAGTTGCAGACATAGGAATGTTAGCACAACAACTTAAGGAGAGGAGATAGCTGCAAAATCTCTGCACACAATGCTTAGTTCTCAGAAGGAAATCATATGTACCATGCTTTTTCATGTAGGTTTAAAGAGTTAGCTACTGTACCGCCGTTTATGCTTTCCCATAGTGTAAATGCTATTTTAGAGATAGGCATATTAGCACATAAACTGAAGGGTAGGGGATAGCCACAAAATCTCTGCCCACAATGCTTAGTTCTCAGACGTAATTCATATGTGCCATGTTGTTTCATTTAGTTTTAAAGACTTAGCTTCTATACCCTCGCTTATGCTTTCCTCTATAGTAAATGCTGGTTTTAGAGATAGGTATGTTAGCACAAAAACTGAAGGAAAGGAGATAGCTGCAAAATCTCCGAACACAATGCTTAGTTCTCAGAAGTAAATCATATGTGCCATATTGTTTCATGTAGGTTTAAATAGGTAGTTGTTATACCCCCGGTTATGGATTCCCATATAATAAACCTAGTTGCAGAGATAGGAATGTTAGCACAACAACTTAAAGAGAGGAGATAGCTGCAAAATCTCTGCACACAATGGTTAGTTCTCAGAAGTAAATCATATGTACCATGCTTTTTCATGTAGGTTTAAAGACTTAGCTGCTGTACCCCCGTTTATGCTTTCCCATAGTGTAAATGCGAGTTTTAGAGATAGGCATATTAGCACAAAAACTGAACGAGAGGGGATAGCCACAAGATCTCTGCACACTTTGCTTAGTTCTCAGAAGTAAATAATAAGTGCCATGTTCTTTCATTTAAGTTTAAAGAGTTAGCTGCTAAACCTTCGGTTATGCTTTCCTATATTGTAAAGACTAGTTTTAGACATAGGAATGTTAGCACAAAAAATGAAGGAAAGGAGATAGCTGCAAACTCTCAGCACACATTGCTTAGTTCTCAGAAGCAAATCATATGTACCATGCTTTTTAACGTAGGTTTAAAGAGTCAGCTGCTGTCCCCCCGGTTATGCTTTCCCATAGTGTAAATGCTAGTTTTAGAGATAGGCATATTAGCACAAATACTGAAGGATAGGGGCTAGCCACAAAATCAATGCACAGAATGCTTAGTTCTCAGAAGGAAATCATATGTGCCATGTTGTTTCATTTAGTTTTAAAGACTAAGCTTCTTTACCCTCGCTTATGCTTTCCTATATAGTTAATGCTGGTTTTAGAGATAGGAATGTTAGCACAAAAACTGAAGGAAAGGAGATAGCTGTAAAATCTCTGCATACAATGCTTAGTTCTCAGAAGTAAATCATATGTGCCATGTTGTTTCATTTAGGTTTCAATAGGTAGCTGTTATACCCTCGGATATGGATTACTATATAATAAACGCTAGTTTCAGAGATAGGAATGTTAGCACAAGAACTCAAGGAGAGGAGATAGCTGCAAAATCTCTGCACACAATGCTTAGTTCTCAGAAGGAATTCGTATGTACCATGCTTTTTCATGTAGGTTTAAAGAGTTAGCTGCTGTACCGCCGTTTATGCTTTCCCATAGTGTAAATGCGAGTTTTAGAGATAGGCATATTAGCAAAAAAACTGAAGGATTGGGGATAGCCACAAGATCTCTGCACACTTTTCTTAGTTCTCAGAGGTAAATAATAAGTGCCATGTTCTTTCATTTAAGTTTAAAGAGTTAGCTGCTAAACCCTCGGTTATGCTTTCGTATACTGTAAAGGCTAGTTTTAGACATAGAGATGTTAGCACAAAAACTGAAGGAAAGGAGATAGCTGCAAAATCTCAGCACACAATGCTTAGTTCTCAGAAGCAAATCCTATGTACCATGCTTTTTAACGTAGGTTTAAAGAGATAGCTGCTGTCCCCCCGGTTATGCTTTCCCATAGTGTAAATGCTAGTTTTAGAGATAGGCATATTAGCACAAAAACTGAAGGATAGGGGATAGCCACAAAATCTCTGCACACAATGCTTAGTTCTCAGAAGTAAATCATATGTGCCGTGTTGTTTCATTTTGTTTTAAAGACTTAGCTTCTATACCCTCGCTTATGCTTTCCTATATAGTTAATGCTGGTTTTAGAGATAGGAATGTTAGCACAAAAACTGAAGGAAAGGAGATAGCTGCAAAATCTCTGCACACAATGCTCAGTTCTCAGAAGTAAATCATATGGGCCATGTACTTTCATTTAGGTTTAAAGAGGTAGCTGTTATACCCTCGGTTATGGATTCCCATATAATAAACCTAGTTGCAGAGATAGGAATGTTAGCACAACAACTTAAGGAGAGGAGATAGCTGCAAAATCTCTGCACACAATGCTTAGTTCTCAGAAGGAAATCATAGATGGCTTGTTGTTTCATTTTGGTTTAAAGAGTTACCTGCTATAACCTCGGTTATGCATTCATATATAGAAAATGCTAGTTTTAGAGATAGGAGTGTTAGCACAGAAACTGAAGGAAAGGAGATAGCTGCAAAATCTTTGCACACCAACCTTAGTTGTCAGAAGCAAATCATATGTACCATACTTTTTAAGGTAGGTTTAAAGAGTTAGCTACTATACCCCGGTTATGATTTCCCATAGTTTAAATGCTAGTTTTAGAGATAGCCATATTATCACAAAAGGTGAAGGAAAGGAGATAGCTGCAAAATCTCTGCATAAAATGCTTAGTTCTCAGAAGTAAATCATACGTGCCATGTTGATCATTTAGGTTTAAAGAGGTAGCTCCTATAACCCGGGTTATGCTTTCCTGTTCTGTAAAGGCTAGTTTTAGAGATATGCATATTAGCCCTAAAACTGAAGGAAAGGAGATAGCTGCAAAATCTCTGCACACAATGCTTAGTTCTCAGAAATAAATCATATGTGCCATGTTATTTCATTTAGGTTTAAAGAGGTAGCTGTTATACCCTCGGTTATGGATTCCCATAAATAAACGCTAGTTTCAGAGATAGGAATGTTAGCACAAAAACTGAAGGAAAGGAGATAGCTGCAAAATCTCTGCACACAAAGCTTACTTCTCAGAAGTAAATCATACGTACCATTCTTTTTCATGTAGGTTTAAAGAGTTAGCTACTATACCCCGGTTATGATTTCCCATAGTTTAAATGCTAGTTTTAGAGATAGCCATATTATCACAAAAAGTGAAGGAAAGGAGATAGCTGCAAAATCTCTGCACACAATGCTCAGTTCTCAGAAGTAAATCATATGGGCCATGTACTTTCATTTAGGTTTAAAGAGGTAGCTGTTATACCCTCGGTTATGGATTCCCATATAATAAACCTAGTTGCAGACATAGGAATGTTAGCACAACAACTTAAGGAGAGGAGATAGCTGCAAAATCTCTGCACACAATGCTTAGTTCTCAGAAGGAAATCATATGTACCATGCTTTTTCATGTAGGTTTAAAGAGTTAGCTGCTGTACCCCCGTTTATGCTTTCCCGTAGTGTAAATGCGAGTTTTAGAGATAGGCATATTAGCACAAAAACTGAACGAGAGGGGATAGCCACAAGATCTCTGCACACTTTGCTTAGTTCTCAGAAGTAAATAATAAGTGCCATTTAAGTTTAAAGAGTTAGCTGCTAAACCCTCGGTTATGCTTTCGTATACTGTAAAGGCTAGTTTTAGACATAGAGATGTTAGCACAAAAACGGAAGGAAAGGAGATAGCTGCAAAATCTCTGCACACAATGCTTAGTTTTCAGAAGTAAATCATATGTGCATGTTATTTCATTTAGGTTTAAAGAGGTAGCTGTTATACCCTCGGTTATGGATTCCCATAAATAAACGCTAGTTTCAGAGATAGGTATGTTAGCACAAAAACTGAAGGAGAGGAGATAGCTGCAAAATCTCTGCACACAATGCTTAGTTCTCAGTAGTAAATCATATGTGCCATGTTGTTTCATTTAGGTTTAAATAGTTAGCTGTTATACCCTCGGATATGGATTACTATATAATAAAAGCTAGTTTCATAGACAGGATGTTAGCACAAGAACTCAAGGAGAGGAGATAGCTGCAAAATCTCTGCACACAATGCTTAGTTCTCAGAAGGAATTCGTATGTACCATGCTTTTTCATGTAGGTTTAAAGAGTTAGCTGCTGTACCGCCTATAAGGCTTTCGCATAGTGTAAATGCGAGTTTTAGAGATAGGCATATTAGCACAAAAACTGAAGGATAGGGGATAGCCACAAAATCTCTGCACACAATGCTTAGTTCTCAGAAGTAAATCATATGTGCCGTGTTGTTTCATTTTGTTTTAAAGACTTAGATTCTATACCCTCGCTTATGCTTTCCTATATAGTTAATGCTGGTTTTAGAGATAGGAATGTCAGCACAAAAACTGAAGGAAAGGAGATAGCTGCAAAATCTCTGCACACAATGCTCAGTTCTCAGAAGTAAATCATATGGGCCATGTACTTTCATTTAGGTTTAAAGAGGTAGCTGTTATACCCTCGGTTATGGATTCCCATATAATAAACCTAGTTGCAGAGATAGGAATGTTAGCACAACAACTTAAGGAGAGGAGATAGCTGCAAAATCTCTGCACACAATGCTTAGTTCTCAGAAGGGAATCATAGATGGCTTGTTGTTTCATTTTGGTTTAAAGAGTTACCTGCTATAACCTCGGTTATGCATTCATATATAGAAAATGCTAGTTTTAGAGATAGGAGTGTTAGCACAAAAACTGAAGGAAAGGAGATAGCTGCAAAATCTTTGCACACCAACCTTAGTTGTCAGAAGCAAATCATATGTACCATACTTTTAAAGGTAGTTTTAAAGAGTTAGCTACTATACCCCGGTTATGATTCCCATAGTTTAAATGCTAGTTTTAGAGATAGCCATATTATCACAAAAGGTGAAGGAAAGGAGATAGCTGCAAAATCTCTGCACGCATTGCTTACTTCCCTAAGGTAAAGCACATGTGACATCCTCTTTCAAGTAGGTTTAAAGAGTTAACTGCTATACCCTCGGTTATGCTTTCCAATATAGTAAATACTAGTTTTAGAGATAGGAATGTTATCACAAGAACTGAAGGAGAGGAGATAGCTGCCAAATCTCTGCAAGCAATGCTTAGTCCTCAGAAGTAATTCATGTGTGCCATGTTGTTTCATTTAGGTTTAAAGAATTACCTACTATACCCTCAGTTATGCTTTTCTACCTAGGAAAAGCTAGTTTCAGAGATAGGAATGTTAGCACAAAAACTGAAGGAGATGAAATAGCTGCAAAATCTCTGCACACAATGCTTAGTTCTCAGAAGGAAATCATATGTACCATGCTTTTTCATGTAGGTTTAAAGAGTTAGCTGCTGTACCCCCGTTTATGCTTTCCCGTAGTGTAAATGCGAGTTTTAGAGATAGGCATATTAGCACAAAAACTGAACGAGAGGGGATAGCCACAAGATCTCTACACACTTTGCTTAGTTCTCAGAAGTAAATAATAAGTGCCATTTAAGTTTAAAGAGTTAGCTGCTAAACCCTCGGTTATGCTTTCGTATACTGTAAAGGCTAGTTTTAGACATAGAGATGTTAGCACAAAAACTGAAGGAAAGGAGATAGCTGCAAAATCTCTGCACACAATGCTTAGTTTTCAGAAGTAAATCATATGTGCATGTTATTTCATTTAGGTTTAAAGAGGTAGCTGTTATACCCTCGGTTATGGATTCCCATAAATAAACGCTAGTTTCAGAGATAGGTATGTTAGCACAAAAACTGAAGGAGAGGAGATAGCTGCAAAATCTCTGCACACAATGCTTAGTTCTCAGAAGTAAATCATATGTGCCTTGTTGTTTCATTTAGGTTTAAATAGGTAGCTGTTATACCCTCGGATATGGATTACTATATAATAAAAGCTAGTTTCATAGACAGGATGTTAGCACAAGAACTCAAGGAGAGGAGATAGCTGCAAAATCTCTGCACACAATGCTTAGTTCTCAGAAGGAATTCGTATGTACCATGCTTTTTCATGTAGGTTTAAAGAGTTAGCTGCTGTACCGCCTTTTATGCTTTCGCATAGTGTAAATGCGAGTTTTAGAGATAGGCATATTAGCAAAAAAACTGAAGGATTGGGGATAGCCACAAGATCTCTGCACACGTTGCTTAGTTCTCAGAAGGAAATAATAAGTGCCCTGTTCTTTCATTTCAGTTTAAAGAGTTAGGTGCTAAACCCTCGGTTATGCTTTCGTATACTGTAAAGGCTAGTTTTAGACATAGAGATGTTAGCACAAAAACTGAAGGAAAGGAGATAGCTGCAAAATCTCAGCACACAATGCTTAGTTCTCAGAAGCAAATCCTATGTACCATGCTTTTTAACGTAGTTTTAAAGAGATAGCTGCTGTCCCCCTGGTTATGCTTTCCCATAGTGTAAATGCTAGTTTTAGAGATAGGCATATTAGCACAAAAACTGAAGGATAGGGGATAGCCACAAAATCTCTGCACACAATGCTTAGTTCTCAGAAGTAAATCATATGTGCCGTGTTGTTTCATTTTGTTTTAAAGACTTAGCTTCTATACCCTCGCTTATGCTTTCCTATATAGTAAATGCTGGTTTTAGAGATAGGAATGTTAGCACAAAAAGTGAAGGAAAGGAGATAGCTGCAAAATCTCTGCACACAATGCTCAGTTCTCAGAAGTAAATCATATGGGCCATGTACTTTCATTTAGGTTTAAAGAGGTAGATGTTATACCCTCGGTTATGGATTCCCATATAATAAACCTCGTTGCAGAGATAGGAATGTTAGCACAACAACATAAGGAGAGGAGATAGCTGCAAAATCTCTGCACACAATGCTTAGTTCTCAGAAGGAAATCGTAGATGGCTTGTTGTTTCATTTTGGTTTAAAGAGTTACCTGCTATAACCTCGGTTATGCATTCATATATAGAAAATGCTAGTTTTAGAGATAGGAGTGTTAGCACAAAAACTGAAGGAAAGGAGATAGCTGCAAAATCTTTGCACACCAACCTTAGTTGTCAGAAGCAAATCATATGTACCATACTTTTTAAGGTAGGTTTAAAGAGTTAGCTACTATACCCCGGTTATGCTTTCCCATAGTGTAAATGCTAGTTTTAGAGATAGGCATATTAGCACAAAAACTGAAGGATAGGGGATAGCCACAAAATCTCTCCACACAATGCTTAGTTCTCAGAAGTAAATCATATGTGCCATGTTGTTTCATTTAGTTTTAAAGACTTAGCTTCTTTACCCTCGCTTATGCTTTCCTCTATAGTAAATGCTGGTTTTAGAGATAGAAATTTTAGCACAAAAAGTGAAGGAAAGGAGATAGCTGCAAAATCTCTGCACAGAATGCTCAGTTCTCAGAAGTAAATCATATGGGCCATGTACTTTCATTGAGGTTTAAAGAGGTAGCTGTTATACCCTCGGTTATGGATTCCCATATAATAAACCTAGTTGCAGAGATAGGAATGTTAGCACAACAACTTAAGGAGAGGAGATAGCTGCAAAATCTCTGCACACAATGCTTAGTTCTCAGAAGTAAATCATATATACCATGCTTTTTCATGTAGGTTTAAAGAGTTAGCTACTGTACCGCCGTTTAGGCTTTCCTATAGTGTAAATGCTATTTTAGGAATAGGCATATTAACACATAAACTGAAGGATAGGGGATAGCCACAAAATCTCTGCACACAATGCTTAGTTCTCAGACGTAAATCATATGTGCCATGTTGTTTCATTTAGTTTTAAAGACTTAGCTTCTTTACCCTCGCTTATCCTTTCCTCTATAGTAAATGCTGGTTTTAGAGATAGGAATGTTAGCACAAAAACTGAAAGAAAGGAGATAGCTGCAAAATCTCTGGACGCAATGCTTAGTTCTCAGAAGTAAATCATATGTGCCATGTTATTTCATTTAGGATTAAGGAGGTAGCTGTTATACCCTCCGTTATGGATTCCCGTAAATAAACGCTAGTTTCAGAGATAGGAATGTTAGCACAAAAACTGAAGGAGAGGAGATAGCTGCAAAATCTCTGCACACAATGCTTAGTTCTCAGAAGTAAATCATATGTGCCCTGTTATTTCATTTAGGTTTAAAGAGGTAGCTGTTATTCCCTCGGTTACGGATTCCCTTATAATAAACCCTAGTTTCAGAGATAAGAATGTTAGCACAAACATTGAAGGAGAGGAGATGGCTGCAAAATCTCTGCACAAAATGCTTAGTTCTCAGAAGTAAATCATGTGTGCCATATTGTTTCATTTAGGTTTAAAGAGTTAGCTCCTATAACCCGGGTTATGCTTTCCTGTTCTGTAAAGGCTAGTTTTAGAGATATGCATATTAGCACTAAAACAGAAGGAAAGGAGATAGCTGCAAAATCTCTGCTCACAATGCTTAGTTCTCAGAAGAAAATCATATGTGCTGTGTTGGTTATTTAGTTTTAAAGAGTTAGCTGCTATACCCTCGCTTATGCTTTCCTATAAAGTAAAGGCTAGTTTTAGAGATAGGAATGTTAGCGCAAAACCTGAAGGAAAGGAGATAGCTGCAAACTCTCTGCACTCAATGTTTAGTTCCCAGAAGTAATTCATATGTGCCATGTTGTTTCATTTAGGTTTAAAGAGTTAGCTTCTATACCCCGGGTCATGCTTTCCTGTCCTGTAAATGCTAGTTTTAGAGATATGCATATTAGCACTATAACTGAAGTTAAGGAGATATCTGCAAAATCTCTGCACACAATGCTCAGTTCTCAGAAGTAAATCATATGCGCCATGTACTTTCATTTAGGTTTAAAGAGGTAGATGTTATACCCTCGGTTATGGATTCCCATATAATAAACCTAGTTGCAGAGATAGGAATGTTAGCACAACAACTTAAGGAGAGGAGATAGCTGCAAAATCTCTGCACACAATGCTTAGTTCTCAGAAGTAAATCATGTGAACCATGCTTTTTCATGTAGGTTTAAGGAGTTAGCTGCTGTACCCCCGTTTATGCTTTCCCGTAGTGTAAATGCGAGTTTTAGAGATAGGCATATTAGCACAAAAACTGAACGATAGGGGATAGCCACAAGATCTCTGCACACTTTGCTTAGTGCTCAGAGGTAAATAATCAGTGCCATGTTCTTTCATTTAAGTTTAAAGAGTTAGCTGCTAAACCCTCGGTTATGCTTTCCTATACTGTAAAGTCTAGTTTTAGACATAGGAATGTTAGCACAAAAACTGAAGGAAAGGGATAGCTGCAAAATCTCAGCACACAATGCTTAGTTCTCAAAGGAAATAATATGTGCCATGTTGTTTCATTTAGCTTTAAAGAGTTACCTGCTATACCCTCGATTATGCTTTTCTATATAGTAAATTCTAGTTTTAGAGATAGGAATGTTAGCACAAAAACTGAAGGAAAGCAGATAGCTGCAAAATCTCTGCACTCAATGCTTAGGTCTCAAAAGTAAATTATATGTGCCATGTTGTTTCATTTAGGTTTAAAGAGTTAGCTTCTATAACCCGGGTTATGCTTTCCTGTTCTATAAATGCTAGTTTTAGTGATATGCATATTAGCACTAAAACTGAAGGAAAGGAGATAACTGAAAGCTCTCTGCACTCAAAGCTTAGTTCTCAGAAGTAAATCATATGTGCCATGTTGTTTCATTTAGGTTTAAACAGTTGGCTTCTATAACCCGGCTTATGCTTTCCTGTTCTGTAAATGCTAGTTTTCGAGTTATGCATATTAGTACTAAAACTGAAGAAAAGCAGATAGCTGCAAAATCTCCACGCAATGCTTAGTTCTCAGAAGTAAATCATATGTGCAGTTTGTTTCATTTATTTTTGGATAGTTTGCTGCTATACCATCGCTTATGCTTTCCTATAAAGTAAAGGCTAGTTTTACAGATAGGAATGTTAGCGCAAAAACTGAAGGAAAGTAGATGGCTGCACGTTCTCTGCACTCAATGCTTAGTTCCCAGAAGTAATTCATATGTGCCATATTGTTTCATTTAGGTTTAAAGAGTTAGCTTCTATACCCCGGGTCATGCTTTCCTGTCCTGTAAATGCTAGTTTTAGACATATGCATATTAGCACTATAACTGAAGTTAAGGAGATATCTGCAAAATCTCTGCACACAATGCTCAGTTCTCAGAAGTAAATCATACGAGCCATGTACTTTCATTTAGGTTTAAAGAGGTAGATGTTATACCCTAGGTTATGGATTCCCATAAATAAACGCTAGTTTCAGAGATAGGAATGTTAGCACAACAACTTAAGGAGAGGAGATAGCTGCAAAATCTCTGCACACAAAGCTTAGTTATCAGAAGTAAATCATATGTGCCAAGTTGTTTCATTTAGGTTTAAAGAGTTAGCTTCTATAACCCGGGTTATGCTTTCCTGTTCTTTAAATGCTAGTTTTATAGATATGCATATTAGCACTAAAACTGAAGGAAAGGAGATAGCTGCAAGATCTCTGCACACAATGCTTAGTTCTCAGAAGTAAATCATACGTGCCGTGTTGTTTCATTTAGTTTTAAAGAGTTATCTGCTATAACCTCCCTTATGCTTTCCTATAAAGACAAGGCCAGTTTTAGAGATAGGAATGTTAGCGCAAAATCTGAAGTAAAGGAGATAGCTGCAAGCTCTCTGCACTCAAAGCTTAGTTTCAGGAGTAAATCCTATGTGCCATGTTGTTTCATTTAGGTTTAAAGAGGTAGCTTCTATAACCCGGGTTATGCTTTCCCGTTCTGTAAATGCTAGTTTTAGTGATATGCATATTAGCACTAAAACTGAAGGAAAGGAGATAGCTGCAAAATCTCTGAACACAATGCTTAGATCTCGGAAGTAAATCATATCTACCATGTTGTTTCATTTATGTTTAAAGAGTTTGCTTCTACACCCCGGGTTATGCTTTCCTCTTCAGTAAATGCTAGTTTTACAGATATGCATATTAGCACTAAAACTGAAGGACAGGAGATAGCTGCAAAATCTCTGCACACAATGCTTATTTCTCAGAAGTAAATCATATGTGCCATGTTGTTTCATTTAGTTTTAGGAGTTAGCTGCTATACCCTCGCTTATCCTTTCCTATAAAGGAAAGGCTGTCAACAGACCCCAGCACCTTCAATCTGATTTATTGGACTTACCACACTCAGCTAAGATGGAGTTGAAGAAGGACAACCACCACACCATGGAGCCTAGAGTGATTACAACTGAAAATGGGAGGATTGCATCCAGCATCCAGGTGGAATCTGAGCCTCCTCTTGTCACAGAGGTGCAATGGACACAACCATTCCAATGTCCACATAGAAGAGGTGGCATTGGATTGGGAAAAGTGGACATAATGGACAAAGGGTATGGGGAAAGGCAGGAAGAGATGAGAGGTGGAGGCGTCTTCAGGACATGGAGCTGCCCTGGATGGTGCTTCAGAGGTAATCACCGGACATTGTAAATCCTCACAGGGCCCACTTGATGGAATAGAGGAGAGTATGGGCCATGATGTGAACCAATGTATATGAGGTGCAGAGGTGCCCAAAGATGTACTTACCAAATCCAATGGATGTGTCATGATGATGGGAACGAGTGTTGTTGGGGGGGGAGAGGGGGGGGCGGGGGTTGGGGTTGAATGGGACCTCACATATATATTTTTAATGTAATATTATTACAAAGTCAATAAAAAATAAAAAAATTTTTAAAAAAAAGGAAAGGCTGGTTTTAGAGATAGGAATGTTAGCGCAAAAACTGAAGGAAAGGAGATACCTGTAAGCTCTCTGCACTCAAAGCTTAGTTCTCAGAAGGAAATCATATGTGCCATGTTGTTTCATTTAGGCTTAAAGGGTTACCTGCTATACCCTCGGTTATGCATTCCTATATAGAAAATGCTAGTTTTAGAGAGAAGAGTGTTAGCACAAAAACTGAAGGAAAGGAGATAGCTGCAAAATCTCAGCACACAATGCTTAGTTCTCAGAAGTAAATAATATGTGCCATGTTGTTTCATTTAGGTTTAAAGAGTTACCTGCTATACCCTCGATTATGCTTTCCTATATAGTAAATGCTAGTTTTAGAGATAGGAATGTTAGCACAAAAACTGAAGGAAAGCAGATACCTGCAAAACCTCTGCACACAATGCTTAGATCTCAGAAGAAAATCATATGAATCATGTTGTTTCATTTATGTTTAAAGAGTTTGCTTCTACACCCCGGGTTATGCTTTCCTTTTCTGTAAAAGCTAGTTTTAGAGATTTTTATATTAGCAGTAAAACTGAAGGAAAGGAGAAAGCTGCAAAATCTCTGCATACAATGCTTAGTTCTCAGAAGTAAATCATACGTACTGTGTTGTTTCATTTAGTTTTAAAGAGTTATCTGCTATACCCTCACTTAGGCTTTCCTATAAAGTAAAGGCCAGTTTTAGAGATAGGAATGTTAACGCAAAAACTGAAGGAAAGGAGATAGCTGCAAAATCTCTGCACACAATGCTTATGTCTCAAAAGTAAATTATATGTGCCATGTTGTTTCATTTAGATTTAAAGGGTTAGCTTCTATAACCCGGGTTATGCTTTCCTGTTCTGAAAATGCTTGTTTTGGTGATATGCATATTAGCACTAAAACTGAAGGAAAGGAGATAGCTGCAAAATATCTGCACACAATGCTTAGTTCTCAGAAGTAAATCATATGTGCCATGTTGTTTCATTTAGGTTTAAACAGTTAGCTTCTATAACCCGGGTTATGCTTTCCTGTTCTTTAAATGCTAGTTTTATAGATATGCATATTAGCACTAAAACTGAAGGAAAGGAGATAGCTGCAAGATCTCTGCACACAATGCTTAGTTCTCAGAAGTAAATCATACGTGCCGTGTTGTTTCATTTAGTTTTAAAGAGTTATCTGCTATAACCTCCCTTATGCTTTTCTATAAAGACAAGGCCAGTTTTAGAGATAGGAATGTTAGCGCAAAATCTGAAGGAAAGGAGATAGCTGCAAGCTCTCTGCACTCAAAGCTTAGTTTCAGGAGTAAATCCTATGTGCCATGTTGTTTCATTTAGGTTTAAAGAGGTAGCTTCTATAACCCGGGTTATGCTTTCCCGTTCTGTAAATGCTAGGTTTAGTGATATGCATATTAGCACTAAAATTGAAGGAAAGGAGATAGCTGCAAAATCTCTGACCACAATGCTTAGATCTCGGAAGTAAATCATATGTACCATGTTGTTTCATTTATATTTAAAGAGTTAGCTTCTATAACCCTGGTTATGCTTTCCTTTTCTTTAAATGCTAGTTTTAGTTATATGCATATTAGCACTAAAACTGAAGGAAAGGAGATAGCTACAAAATCTCTGCACACACAATGCATTGTTCTCAGAAATAAATCATATGTGCCATGTTGTTTCTTTTAGGTTTAAATTGTTAGCTTCTATAACCCGGGTTATGCTTTCCTGTTCTGTAAATGCTAGTTTTATAGATATGCATATTAGCATTAAAACTGAAGGAAAGGAGATAGCGGTAAAATCTCTGCACACAATGCTTAGATCTCAGAAGTAAATCATATGTATCATTTTGTTTCATTTAGGTTTAAAAAGTTTCCTTCTACACCCCGGGTTATGCTTTCCTGTTCAGTAAATGCTAATTTTAGAGATATGCATATTAGTACTAAAACTGAAGGAAAGGAGATAACTGCAAGCTCTCTGCACTCAAAGCTTAGTTCAGAAGTAAATCATATGTGCCATATTGTTTCATTTAGGTTTAAACAGTTAGCTTCTATAACCCGGCTTATGCTTTCCTGTTCTGTAAATGCTAGTTTTAGAGTTATGCATATTAGCACTAAAAGTGAAGAAAAGCAGATAGCTGCAAAATCTCTGCACGCAATGCTTCGTTCTCAGAAGTAAATCATATGTGCAGTGTTGTTTCATTTAGTTTTAAAGAGTTACCTGCTATACCATCGCTTATGCTTTCCTTTAAAGCAAAGGCTAGTTTTAGAGATAGGAATGTTAGCACAATGTTAACATTGCTTAGTTCCCAGAAGTAAATCATATGTACCATGTTCTTTCATTTAGGTTTAAAGTCTTAGCTGCTATATCCCCGGTTATCCTTTCCTATATTGTTAAAGCTAGTTTTAGAGCTAGGAATCTTAGCACAAAAAATCTGAAGGAAAGGAGAGAGCTGCAAAATCTCTGCACACAATGCTTTGTTCCCAGGAGTAAATCATATGTACCATGATCTTTCAGGTAGGTTTAATGAGTTAGCTGCTATACCCCCGATTATGCTTTCATATACAGTAAATGCCAGTTTTAGAAATAGGAATTTTAACACGAAAACTGAAGGAAAGGAGATAGCTGAAAAATCTCTGCACATAATGCTAGTTCCCTAAGGTAAAGCACATGTGACATCCTCTTTCAAGTAGCTTTGAAGAGTTAGCTGCTTTACTACCCGTTATGGTTTCATATATAGTAAATGTTAGTTTTAGAGAAAGGAATGTTAGCACAAAAATGAAGGAAAGGAGATCGCTGCAAAATCTCTGCACACAATGCTTAGTTCCCTAAAGTAAATCACATGTGCCATCCTCTTTCAAGTAGGTTTAAAGAGTTAGCTGCTATACCCCAGGATAGGCTTTCTTATAGGTTAAATGCTAGTTTTAGAGATAGGGAAGTTAGCAAAGAAACTGAAGGAAAGCAGGGAGCAGCAAAATCCCTGCACACAATGCTTAGTTCACAGAAGTAAATTACATGAGCCATGATCTTTCAAGTAGTTTTAAACAGTTAGCTGCTATACCAGAGGTTATGGTTTCTTCTACAGTAAATGCTAGTTTTCGAGATAGGCAAGTTAGCACAAAATCTGAAGGAAAGCATGTAGCAGCTAAATCTGTGCCCAAAATGCTTAGTTCAGAGAAGTAAAGCAAATGTGCCATGCTCTTTCAAGTAGGTTTAAAGAGTTAGCTGCTATACCCCAAGTTATGCTTTCATTTAGAGTAAAAGATAGTTTTAGCGATAGGCAAGTTAGAACAAAAACTGAAGGTAAGGAGATAGCCGCAAAATCACTGCACACAATGCTTAGTTCACAGAATTAAATCACATGTGCCATGCTCTTTCAAGTAGGTTTAAAATGTTAGCTGCTATACCCCATGTTATGCTTTCATAGACTGAAAAGGCTAGTTTTAGAGATAGGGAAGTTAGAACAAAAATTGAAGATAAGGAGATAGCAGCAAAATCTCTGCACACTGCTTAGGTCAGAGAAGTAAAGCAAATGTGCCATGCTTTTTCAAGTATGTTTAAAGAGTTAGCTGCTATACCCCACATTATGCTTTCATACATTGTAAAGGCTAGTTTTAGAGGTATGCAAGTTAGCACAAAAACTGAAGGAAAGCAGATAGCAGCAAATCTCTGCACACAATACTTAGTTCACAAAAGTAAATCACATGTACCATGTTCTTTCAAGTAAGTTTAAAGAGTTAGCTGCTATACCCCAGGATAGGCTTTCATATAGGTTAAATGCTAGTTTTAGAGATAGGGAAGTTAGCAAAGAAACTGAAGGAAAGCAGGGAGCAGCAAAATCCCTGCACACAATGCTTAGTTCATTGAAGTAAATTACATGAGCCATGATCCTTCAAGTAGTTTTAAAGAGTTAGATGCTATACCCCAGGTTATGCTTTCATATAGAGTAAATGCTAGTTTTAGAGATAAGCAAGTTAACACAAAAACTGAAGGAATGGAGATAGCTGCAAAATCTCTGCACAAAATCCTTAGTTCTCATAAGTAAAGCACATGTGTCATGCTCTTTCAAGTAGGTTTAAAGCGTTAGCTACTATACCCCAGGTTATGCTTTCATATATTGTAAAGGCTAGTTTTAGAAATAGGCAAGTTAGTACAAAAACTGAAGGAAAGCACGTAGCAGCAAAATCTCTGCATACAAAGCTTAGTTCACAGAAGTAAATCAAATGTGCCATGCTTTCACATGTAGGTTTAAACAGTTAGCTGCTATACCCCAGGTTATGCTTTCATATATTGTAAAGGCTAGGTTTAGAGAAGGACAAGTTAGCAAAAATCTGATAGAAAGGAGATAACAGCAAAATCTCTGCACACAATGCTTTGTTCACTGAAGTAATGCACATGTGCCATGCTCTTTCAAGTAGGTTTAAAGAGGTAGCTGCTATACTCCAGGTTATGCTTTCATAAAGAGTAAATGCCAGTTTTAAATATGCAAGTTAGCACAAAAACTGAAGGAAAGCACATAGCAGCAAAATCTCTTCATACAAAGCTTAGTTCACAGAAGTAAAGCAAAATGCCATGCTTTTACATGTAGGTTTAAAGAGTTTGCTACTATGCCCCAGGTTATGCTTTCATATAGTGTAAAGGCTAGGTTTTCAGATAGGCAAGTTAGCACAAAAACTGAAGGAAAGGAGATAGCAGCAAAATCTCTGCACATCCTTCTTCGTTCACAGAAGTAAAGCGTATGTGCCATACTCATTCTACTAATTATAAAGCGTTAGCTGCTACAGCCCCAGGTTATGCCTGCATATAGAATAAAGGCTAGTTTTAGAGATAGGCATGTTAGCACAAAAACTGAAGGAAAGCAGATAGCAGCAAAATCTCTGCACACCCTGATTAGTTATCAGAAGTAAAGCAAATGTGGCATGCTCATTCAAGTAGCTTTAAAGATTATGCTACTACAGCCCCAGGTTATGTATGCCTATAGAATAAAAGCTAGATTTGGAGATAGGAAAGTTAGCACAAAACTGAAGGAAATTAGATAGCAGCAAAATCTATGCTCAACCTGCCTAATTCACAGAAGTAAAGCACATGTGCCATGCTCATTCAAGTAGTTTTAAAGTGTAAGGTGCTAGAGCCCCAGGATATGCTCACATATAGAATAAAGGCTGGTTTTATAAATAGGCTAAAAACACAAAAACTGAAGGAAAGCAGATAGCAGCAAAATCTCTGCACAACCTCCTTACTTCACAGAAGTAAAGCACATGTGCCATTCTCATTCAAGTAGGTTTAAAGAGTAAGCTGCTACAGCCCCAGTTTATGCTTGCATATAGAATAAAGGCTAGTTTTAGATAGAGGCAATTTAGCACAAAAACTAAAGGAAAGCCGACAGCAGCAAAATCTCTGCACACCCTGCTTAGTTCACAGAAGTAAAGCAAAAATGCCATGCTCATTCAAGTAGGTTTAAAGAGTAAGCTGCTACAGCCCCATGTTAGGCTTGCCTATAGAATAAAGGCTAATTTTAGAGATAGGCCAAAAACACAAAAACTGAAGGAAAGCAGACAGCAGCAAAATCTCTGCACACCTTGCTTAGTTCACAGAAGTAAAGCACATGTGCCATGCTCATTTAAGTAGTTTTAAAGATTAAGCTGCTACAGTCCCAAGTTATGCTTCCTATAGAATCAATGCTAGTTTTAGAGATAGGCAAGTTCACACAAAAACTGAAGGAAAGCAGATAGTAACAAAATCTCTGCACACCCTGCTTAGTTCAAAGAAGTAAAGCAAACGTGCCAAGCTCATTCAAGTAGCTTTAAAGATTAAGCTGCTACAGACCCAGATTATGCTTGCATATAGAATAAAGGCTGGTTTTAGAGATAGGCCAAAAACAAAAAACTGAAGGAAAGCAGATAGCAGCAAAATCTCTGCACACTCTGCTTAGTTCACAGAAGTAGATCACAAGTGCCATGCTCTTTCATGGTGCTTTAAAGAGAAAGCTGCTACAGGCCCAGGTAATTCCTGCTTATAGAGAATGGGTTAGTTTCAGGGATAGGCCTACCAGGCACTAAAATTGAGTGAAAACAGATAGCAAGAAAATCTCTTCACATCTGGCTTAGTTCACAGAAATAAAGCGGACATGCCATGGTCTTTCAGCTAGGTTTAAAGGGTTAGTTGCCACTGTCCAGGTCATACTTGGGAATAGAGATAGCCTTCCTTTCAAGGATAGACCAAGCTGGCACTGAAAGTGAATGAAAGCAGAAAGCAGGGAACTCTCTGCACACCTTGCTTTTTTTGCAGAAGTAAAGCAAATGTACCACTGTCATACACCTAGGAATTTAGAGCAAGCTGATATTGACTCAGGACTTGAGAGAGCCTTTGTCTCTGGAAACAGTTTTCTCTCTGTGTGAAAACAGCATTCTGTTTAAGTAGCAGTGTAAGTGTGGGAAAAGACATAGCTGTTTACCAAATGTGTACCTAATGGACTAGTGTTTCAGCCCCAGCACTAAGTGGGAAGAGTGAGAAAATTCTGACTGTATATAAGAGACCAGAGAGAACAGGCCAAAACCCATGTGGTATGAAATGAGAATGGTAAAACACATTCCATTTCACTGGGAAGGAGGATCCAGCAGAGGGCCTGATTGTTTGGAGGGGAAAATGCATTGCTGTCAAGGAGTACTGCATTTCCTACAGAAAGTAAGTTCAATTCTTGCATCTCATTGTGGTATCTCAGCCATATATGCTTGCATATAGAATAAAGGCTAGTTTTAGAGATAGGCCAAAAACCCAAAAACTGAAGGAAAGGAGATAGCAGCAAAATTTCTGCACACCCTGCTTAGTTCACAGAAGTATAGCACATTTGCCATGCTCATTCAATAGGTTTGAAGAGTAAGCTGCTAAAGCCCCAGATTATGCTTGCATATAGAATAAAGGCTAGTTTTAGAAATAGTCAAGTTAGCACAAAAACTGAAGGAAAGCAGATAGCAGCAAAATCTCTGCACACTCTGTTTAGTTCATGGAAGAAAAGCATATGTGCCATGCTCATTCAAATATCTTTAAAGAGACCCCAGGTTATGCTTGTCTATAGAATAAAGGCTAGTTTTAGAGATACACCAAAAACACAAAAGCTGAAGGAAAGGAGATAGCAGCATAATTTCTGCACACCCTGCTTCGTTCACAGAAGTAAAGTTAAGTGCGATGCTCATTCTAGTAATAATAAAGAGTTAGCTGCTACAGCCCCAGGTTATGCTTGCATATAGAATAAAGGCTAGATTTAGAGATAGGCAAGTTAGAACAAAAACTGAAGGAAAGCAGATTGCCGCAAAATCTCTGCACACCCTGCTAGGTTCACAGAAGTAAAGCACATGTGCCATGCTTATTCAAGTAGGTTTAAAGCATAAGCCGCTACAGACCCAGTTTATGCTTGCATATAGAATAAAGGCTACTTTTAGAGATAGGGAAGTTAGCACAAAAACTGAAGGAAAGCAGATAGCAGCAAAATCTCTGCACAACCTCCTTACTTCACAGAAGTAAAGCACTTGTGCCATGCTCATTCAAGTAGGTTTAAAAAGTAAGCTGCTACAGCCCCACGTTATGCTTGCATATAGAATAAAGGCTAGTTTTACAGATAGGCCAAAAACACAATAACTGAAGAAAAGCTGATAGCAGCAAAATCTCTGCACACCCTGCTTAGTTCACAGAAGTAAAGCACATGTGCCATGCTCATTCAAGTAGGTTTAAAGAGTAACCTGCTACAGCCCGAGTGTATGCTTGCATATAGAATAAAGACTAGTTTTAGAGATAGGCCAAAAACACAAAAACTGAAGGAAAGCAGATAGCAGCAAAATCTCTGCACATCCTGATTAGTTATCAGAAGTAAAGCAAATGTGCCATGCTCATTTAAGTAGCTTCAAAGATTAAGCTGCTACAGCTCTAGGTTATGCTTGCCTATAGAATAAAGGCTAGATTTAGACATAGGCAAGTTAGCACAAAAACTGATGGAAAGTAGATAGCAGCAAAGTCTATGCACACCTTGCTTAGTTCACAGAAGTAAAGTACATGTGCCATGCTTATTCAAGTAGGTTTAAAGTGTAAGGTGCTACAGCCCTAGGCTATGCTTGCATATAGAATAAAGGCTGGTTTTAGAGATAGGCCAAAAACACAAAAACTGAAGGAAAGCAGATAGCAGCAAAATCTCTGCACACCCTGCTTAGTTCACATAAGTAGAGCACAAGTGCCATGCTCTTTCACGTACCTTTAAAGAGAAAGCTGCTACAGGCTCAGGTAATTCTTGCTTATAGAGAATGGGTTATTTTCAGGGATAGGCCTACCAGGCACAAAAATTGAGTGAAAGCAGATAGCAAGAAAATCTCTGCACATCTGACTTAGTTCACAGAAATAAAGACGACATGCCATGGTCTTTCAACTAGGTTTAAAGGGTTAGTTGCTACTGTCCAGGTCATACTTGGGAATAGAGATAGCCTTACTTTCTGGGATAGACCAAGCTGGCACTGAAACTGAATGAAAGCAGATAGCAGGAATATCTCTACACACCTTGATTTCTTTGCAGAAGTAAAGCAGATGTGCCACCGTCATACACCTAGGAATTAAGAGCAAGCTAATATTGACTCAGGACTTGAGAAAGCCTTTGTCTCTGGAAACAGTTTTCTCTCTGTGTGAAAACAGCATTCTGTTTAAGTAGCAGTGTAAGTTAGTAAAAGCCTTAGCTGTTTACCAAATGTGTACCTAATGCACTAGTGTTTCGGCCCCAGCACTAAGTGGGAAGAGTGAGAAAATTGTGAGTGTAGATAAGAGCCCAGAAGGAGCAGGTCTAAAATCCCCTGTGGTATAGGATGAGAATGGTTAAACACATTACATTTCACTGGGAAGGAGGATCCAGCAGAAGGCCTGATTGCTTGGTGAAGAAAACGTTTTGCTGTCAAGGAGTACTGCATTTCCTATGAAGGGAATGTTCAATTCTTGCATCTCATTCTGGTATTTCAGCCATATATGCAAACATTGTGCCTGAGGAAAAACGCTCATGGAGAGCAAAGAGGTGTGTTTCCTTCAAAGTTCTTCAAGGTAAAACACAAGGAACTCGAGCCTAGAACTAAGTTTAAACAGTGGGCTAAGATTGAATTGCAGGTTCATGTTATGATAGGTTTATATAGGGTAGAGCGGTAAGGATTTGGAAAGGGGTATGCAAGTGGTTAAAGACAATCCTGGCACAAAAACTGAAGGAAAACAGATAGCAGGAAAATCTCTGCACACCCTGCTTAGTTCACAGATGTAAAGCCCATGTGCCTTGGTCATTCAAGTAGGTTTAAAGTATAAGTTGCTTCATCCCCAGGTCATTCTGCAATATAGAAAAAGGGTTAGTTTTAGGGATAGGCAAAACTGGCACAAAAACTGAAGGAAAGCAGATAGCAAGAAAAATCTGCACACCCTGCTTAGTTCACAGAAGTAAAGCACATTTGCCATGCTCATTCAAGTATGTTTGAAGAGTAAGCTGCTACAGGCCCATGTCATGCTTGCATATAGAATAAAGGTGAGTTTTAGAGATAGGCAAAAGTAGCACAAAAACTGAAGGAAAGCAGATAGCAGGAAAATCTCTGCACACCCTGCTTAGTTAACAGAAGTAAAGCACATGTGCCATGCTCATTCAAGTAGGTTTAAAGAGTAAGCTGCTACAGGCCCAGGTCATTCTTGCATATAGAGAATGGGTTAGTTCCAGGGATAGGCCAAGCAGGCACTAAAAGTGAATGAAAGCAGATAGCAAGAAAATCTCTGCACATCTTGCTTATTTCCCAGAAGTAAAGCACATGTGCCATGGTCATTCAAGTAGGTTTAAAGAGTAAGCTGCTACAGCTCCAGGTCATTCTGCAATATAAAGAAAGTGTTAGTTTTAGTGATAGCAAAGCTGGCACAAAAACTGAAGCAAAGCAGATAGCAGCAAAATCTCTGCACACGCTGCTTAGTACACAGAAGTAAAGCATATTTGCCATGCTCATTCAAGTAGGTTTAAAGAGTAAGCTGTGACAGCCCCAGGTCATGCTTGCATAAGAATAAAGGTGAATTTTAGAGATAGGCCAAGGTAGCACAAAAACTGAAGGAAGCCAGATAGCAGCAAAATCTCTGCACACCCTGCTTAGTTCACAGAAGTAAAGCACACGTGCCATGCTCATTCAAGTAGGTTTAAAGAGACAGCTGATTCTGCCCCAGGTCTTGGGTGCAGTTAGGGTGCACTTTGTATTGTCTCCCTGGGTGAGGAATACTGACTTTGGGGTTCATTTTATGCTAGGTTTAGATAAGGTAGTGTGGCAGAGATATGGATAAGGCTATACTTGGGGATAGAGGGGTAGTTTTAGGAATAGGCAAAGCTGGCACTAAATGTGAATGAAAGTAGATAGCAGGGAAATCTCTTCACACCTTGCTTAATTTGCAGAAGTAAGTCTTATGTTCCATGATTGTACAACCAGGATTAAAGAGCAAGCTAACATTGTCCCAGGACTTGGGTGAGGCATATCCTCTAGAAACGGTTTTATGTGTCCTGGTGAAAACAGGCTTCTGTTTTGGTATCAGGGTAAGTCGTGGAAACCCTTTGCAGTTTACCACATGTGTACCTTGTTTAGTTCCCAAAACTAATGCACTAGCGATTCGGTCCAAGCACTCAGAGGGAATAGTGAGATCGATTGACTGTAGTTAAGAGCCCACAGGGTGCAGGCAAAAAATCCCATGTGGTATGTAAGGACAGCGTTAAAACACATTACATTTCAATGGGAATGAGGATCCAGGAGAGTGACTGATTGCTTTGTATAGAAAACACCTTGCTGTCAAGGAGTACTGCATGCCTATGGAAAGTTAAATTCTTACACCTCATTCTGGTATCTCAGCCATATATACAGACATTGTGACAGAGATGGAAAGCCCATAGACAGCAAAGAGTTGCATTTCCTTAATAGTTAATAAAAGTAAAACACAAGGAACTCGATCATAGAACTCAGTTTAAAGAGTGGGCTAAGATTGACTTCGTGGTTTGGGTTATGCTAAGTTTAGACATGGTACAGCGAAAGGATATGTTATAGATATAATTGAGGATAGAGACAGGGTTAGTTTTAGAGACAGGCATAGCTGGCAATAAAAGTGAATGAAAGAATATAACAGGGAAATCTCTTCCAATGTTGCTTAGTTCACAGATGTAAAGTATATGTTCCACGGTCATACAACAAAGATTAATTAGCAAGCTAATATTCCTGCAGGTCTTCGGTGAGGCTCAGGTTCTATATACAGTTTCCTCTCTGGGTTAAGGCTTGGCTTCTGCTTAGGTCTCTGTGTAAATGTTGGAAAACCCTTATCAGTTTACCAAATGTGTACCTTGCTTTGACCCTTGCATTTTGGTTATATCATTATTTTTGAAGTGTGAGTTCAATATGATTGTAGATAAGAGCTTACACATAGCAGGCAAAAGTCCCATGTACTACCTAAAGGGCAATGTTAGCACACATTACATTTCAATGTGGATGAGGTTTCAGTATTGTGCCTGGTTCCTTTACTGAAAAATCACATTGCTGTTAATGAGACCTGTTTACTGCATTCTTATTGAAAGCCAGTCAATTATTTACTTCTCATTCTGGTATCTCAGTCATATATACACAAATTGTGTAAGTGAGGAAAATCCCATTGATTGCAAAGAATTGAGTACTGCATATTTCTGAAATGGAAACACAAGTTACTCTGCGACAGTTTGCTCGGTCGGTAGAGGTGGGGTCTGGCTGCGGACGAGGGGTTGGTCCAGCTCTGGACGAGGGGTCGGTCCCACTTGGGACGAGGGATCGGTCCCACTTGGGACGAGGGGTCGGTCCGGCAGCAGACGAGGGGTCAGTCTCACAGGGGTTGCGTGGTTCGGCTGACGGGGTCGCCCGGCGAAGCCGGTGATGAAGGGGTCGCCCGGAGAAGCAGGCGACGAAGGGGTCGCCCGGAGAAGCAGGTGACGAACTGGGGACAAGGGAGGCCAGGCCCTTGTCGGGGGCTCTCAGGACTGGAGGGCGCACGGCAGAAGAACTACCGTGGAGACAAGGTAAACACACAAGTCCACTTTACTGAGGGAGAGGCAACAGTTTTATAGGGGCTGGGGAAGGCTGATTGGTCGAAGCCACGCCCTGTTCTGATTGGTTGCCGGTGAAAGGTCAGTGGGTGGTACCGGATGGGGGAGGGGTGGTGGTTAGGGATTGGCTGTCGCTGTTGCTGGGGGAAGGGGCAGGGTTTAGGGATTGGTGGCTGCTGTTGCTGGGGTGGAGGGCAGACTTGAGTTTCCCGCCCACGCCTGGCTGTTGCTGCTGTCCGGGGGAGGGAAAAGGGCAGACTGGATTTTTCCACCCACGCCTGGCTGTTGCTGCTGTTGGGGGAGGGGAAAAGGGCAGAGTGGAATTTTCTGCCCTGCGCCTGTGCAGGGAGAAGGAAGAAGAAGGGTGCCACCCCACAAGGCATTGGGTGGCACCATCTGGGAAGAGGGGCGGCCGCGGAAGCATGGCTGCCGAGAAGGGGAGACCCGAGGGCACTCTGCGCCCATGCCGAGCTTCCTTCAGGGGTGGCGGTGAGTCCGACCAGCCACCCTATTATGGGGGCAGTGGCTTGGCCTGCCGCGGCTGCTCCCCCACCAGGCCAGCAAACCACACTTCAGCCCGAGGGGTGACCGCATTTCCCCCTTCTTTTCAAATAAGGACCAGGATGGCAGCAGCAACAAGTAGCTGAGGCCCAAGAGGCAGTAAGCAATGAGGGAAGCGGGGCTGAAGAGGGAGGTGAGTATGATGGGGATAAAAATGTACAATTTAGGGGGTGGTATCTTGCCGTTGCAAGCAAGGGTGGCCAATGTCCAATTCTTGTTGATCTCGGCGGCTATAAGATCCATCTGTTGTTAAAAGTCCAGGATGACAGCGCGTTGCAGGTAGTTGATCTCTCCCTGGCAGCGAAGACATTGTAGGAGAGGATTAATTTTTCCTGCCAGAGGCTTACTGTCCAATTAAAAGGCTGATGGCTGGGGTTGGTGAGTGCAATGGGGAGTGTGAGGAAAAGAAGGGTGATGGTTTTGGACAAGAGGAGGCTTGGTGAAGTCATTATGGGAGGAAGATAAGGAGTAAAGCATAAAAGAGGATAATAAACAGAAAGGCGATGGAGAGTAGAATTCGTTGGCCGAGGTTCCAATCTTCTGGGGCGGTAGCGGCTAGACAGATGGTGGAAAATATTATCAAGAAAGCAAAGGTTATGAGGAAGAAATAAAGTATTAAAGGCTGTGGGGAAAGTGAGAAGATCATTTAGAGGATAGGGTTGAGAATGGTATGTTTAAGACAGAAGCTTTGTGGTTTGTAGGAGACTGCTTTATAAACGAAGGAGAATGAGGGCAGTAAATATAGTAACGATAGATAGGAAGATGACCGTGAGGAGGAGTCTTTGTTTAAGGTTCCAATCGTCCGGCGCAACAGTGGCTAGGCCGATAGCGAGGGGTGTTGCTAAATAGACAATGGCTGCAAAGACAAAATCATCCTCTGTTTCCTTAAGAATAACTTTTCTTTAAATACTTAGTAGCATGCAATATTAGAAACCGTTTCCTAAAAGCAAGTTGGCAGGGGAGCTTGGTAGCTGTTAATCTTTCCTGTTATAAAATTACCTTTTATTATTATTATCATCAATTCAGTTTTATATATATATATTTAAGAATGACCTTTTGGAATTAGCCATTTAATACCTTAATGTAAACTATTGAAGATAAATTTTATCTTTACAGAACAGATTCCCTTACGTAAAGTTATCACAATACCTTTTACACTTGCCGCATGCAAATTAAATTTCAAGAGTTTATGAAAAATTAGCCATCTTACTTTAGGACAAAATACATCTTTTTGCAAAACTTATTACATTTCCGTTAGCATTTTTACAAACTTTTAACCTTTTTAATATTCATATAAGTTTTACATTCTTTATATTATCCTGTGAAGAAAAATAAGTTATTCATTTTAATCTAGGCAAGAACAACTTTTTATGAAGACGTACAGTTAATTTTGTTAATTAAGACTTACAATTTTTTTTAATTGTAGATATCTTATTAACATTTAAACTTATGTATTAATATAATAAACAAGTATTAATATAAGCGCTTATTTAATTTTTGGCCATTTGAATAGAGCTCTTTTAAAGATTTCTAGTAATTTATATTTACCATCCAGAGGTATCACAATATATGTTGACATTGAACGAACAGACAGACAAACACAGAACAATTACAACACATTAACAGAAATATATAATTTATTTACAGTTGACTCATAATTCTTACTTTCTTGGTATAGCTGCTTTTAAATCCTTTTTTATATAGCATATCATAGATTATACCCTTCAAGATTTCTTCTGGACTTCATGTTGCCTGTAATAAGCCAGGAGGGAATCTTTTACCTTCCTGCTCCACAGCAAAAGTGACCCTATCTATAAGGCAAGTATAGGTGTCCGGGTCCCAAAGCTGACACGTGGTAAGCCACAGATTAAAGGGGAGAAGAAGGTCCCAATATACTTGAAACTGTTTGAAAGAGATCTTACACCGGTGAGTGTCTAGGAGACCGGCGAGGGCCCGAACTTGTGGGGCTTGCTTAGCAGATAGGATGTTACCCATTTCTAATGGCCTTTTGGAGCCGATAAGAAAAGGGGCCCTTACCTTGAGAGCGCGGCGATGGGAGCCGAGGTGCGTGGTGAGATGAGGGGTCGGAGCTGGTGGGGCTCCGATGGTGGTCGCAGGCCAAGAGAAGGCCCCAACGAGGGGAGGGCGGGACGACGAGCAGTGGAGCAAGGCAAAGGGGAGCAAGCGCAGAGGGGAGGAGGCAGAGGTGAAGGCAGGGGTGGAGGTGCTCAGGCATGCGCTCCTGAGAGTTTTATTGGCGCCTCTTAATCATAGCGGGTCGGTATAAGCACCCGACATGGAAGGAGAAAGCCATCCAGCGATTCTCCCAGACCGCCGTGGATCATATGAGGTCACCAAGGTTCAGGAGCAGCAATGCAGAGCGAAAAGATAGGGGTGAGAAGAGAGGAGAGCAGAGGGCTATGGTAGGGTTACTTCAGACGTGCAAGCGCTTGCTCCCGAGAAATCCAAGGCTCCTCTTAATCATAGCAGGTCGGTATAAGCCCCCGACATGGAAGGAGAAAGCCATCCAGCGATTCTCCCAGACCGCCGTGGATCGTATGAGGTAGCCAAGGCTCAGGTAGCAGCAATGTTGCACGAGAGAAGTCTCAAGGTGAGAAGAGAGGAGGGCGTAGGGCTGTGGTAGGATTACTTCAGACGTGCAAGCATGCGCTCCCGAGAAATCCAAGGCTCCTCTTAATCATAGCGGGTCAGTATAAGCCCCCGACATGGAAGGAGAAAGCCATCCAGCGATTCTCCCAGACCGCCGTGGATCGTATGAGGTAGCCAAGGCTCAGGTAGCAGCAATGTTGCATGAGAGAAGTCTCAAGGTGAGAAGAGAGGAGGGCGTAGGGCTGTGGTAGGATTACTTCAGACGTGCAAGCGCGCGCTCCCGAGAAATCCAAGGCTCCTCTTAATCATAGCGGGTCGGTATAAGCCCCCGACATGGAAGGAGAAAGCCATCCAGCGATTCTCCCAGACCGCCGTGGATCGTATGAGGTAGCCAAGGCTCAGGTAGCAGCAATGTTGCACGAGAGAAGTCCCAAGGTGAGAAGAGAGGAGGGGGGGGGCCGCCAGGTTATGGAGTGAGGCTGTGGTGGAGTTGCCTTGCCCCATGTTGGGCGCCAGCTGCGGCGGCTTGCTCGGTCGGTAGAGGTGGGGTCTGGCTGCGGACAAGGGGTCGGTCCAGCTCTGGACGAAGGGTCGGCAGACTTGAGGAAGCATGGCTGCCGAGAAGGGGAGACCCGAGGGCACTCTGCGCCCATGCCGAGCTTCCTTCAGGGGTGGCAGTGAGTCCGACCAGCCACCCTATTATGGGGGCAGTGGCTTGGCCTGCTGCAGCTGCTCCCCCGCCAGGCCAGCAAACCACACTTCAGCCTGAGGAGTGACCGCATTACTCGATCATTGAACTAAGTTTAAAGAATATGGTAAGTGTAATTTTGAGTTCATGTCATGTTAGTGTCAGGAATATGGATATGAATATGCTTAGGAGTATAGATTGGCTTAGTCATAGGGCTAGCTTTGCTGGCAGTATAATTGAAAGAAAGCACATAGAAGGGAAATCTCTGCATATGCTTCTTTTTTTTTTCAAAAAGATTTATTTATTTATTTAATTTTCCCCCCTCCCCTGGTTGTCTGTTCTTGGTGTCTATTTGCTGCGTCTTGTTTCTTTGTCCGCTTCTGTTGTCATCAGCGGCACGGGAAGTGTGGGCAGCGCCATTCCTGGGCAGGCTGCTCTTTCTTTTCACGCTGGGTGGCTCTCCTCACGGGCGCACTCCTTGCGCGTGGGGCTCCCCTACGCGGGGGACACCCTTGCGTGGCACGGCACTCCTTGCGCGCATCAGCGCTGCACATGGCCAGCTCCACATGGGTCAAGGAGGCCCAGGGTTTGAACCGTGGACCTCCCATATGGTAGACGGATGCCCTAACCACTGGGCCAAAGTCCGTTTCCCTGCATATGCTTCTTAACTCACAGAAATAAAGTATATGTACCACTGTCATAGAACTAAGATAAAAGAGTGAGCTAATATTGTCCCAGGATGTGTGTTAGGCTTAGGTCTAAATCTAGCTAGGTTTCTTTCTAGGTGCAGATTTAGCTTCTGTATAAGTGTCAGTGTAAGTGATAGAAAACCCTTAGCAGTTAACCAAATGTGTACATCCCTTCATTCCCAAACCTAATACCCTAGCAATTCGGTCCTAGCACTAAGTTTGAAGTGTGAGTTCAGTTTGATTGTAGCTAAGAGCCTACATGTAGCAGGCAAAAAATCTCATGTACTATGAAAAGGCAATGTGAAAATACATTTCAATGTGGTAGAGTTTCCAGTATATTGCCAGTTTCCTGCAAAGAGAAAACACACTGCTGTCAATCAGACATGTTTCCTGCATTCCTATTGAAAATAAGTTATTACATGCAACTCATTGTGATATCTCAGTTATATAAATGCAAGTTGTATAAGTGAGGAAAAGCCCATGGATGGCAAAGTGAATACTGCATAGTTCTCAAAAGTAAAGCATAGGGTACTTGAGCATAGAACTAAGTTTAGAGTGTGCTAAGCTTGACTTTAGAGTTCCTGTTATGGTAGGCTTAGTTATGGGTTAGGGGCAGGGATATGCATATGGATATGCTTAGGGATAGAGATAGTTAGTTTTAGGTATAGGCTTAGCTGGTACTATAAGTGAATGAAAACACATAGCAGGGACATCTCTGCATATGCTGCTTAGCTCACAGAAATAAAGCACATGTACAATTGTCATTGAACTAAGATTAAAGAGTGAGGTCTATAGACCCAATTCTTGGATGAAGCCTACAGTCCAGATCTTGTTTTTTCTTTAGTTGAAGAATAGACTTCTCTTTAGGTGTCAGTGTCAGTGAGAGGAAACCCTTAGCAGTTAACCCAATGTGTACCCTGCTTAGTTCCCAAAACTATGGCCCTTGCAATTCAGTCCTTGCGTAAGTTTGAAGAGTGACTTCAGTATGATTGTAGTTTTTTATTTATTTATTTTTTTATTATTGATTCTGTAAAAATATTACATTAAAAAATATATGAGGACCCATTCAACCCCACCACCCCCACCCCACCACTCCCCCCCCCCCCAGCAACACTCATTCCCATCATCATGACACATCCATTGCATTTGGTAAGTACATCTCTGGGCACCTCTGCACCTCATGGTCAATGGTCCACATCATGGCCCATACTCTCCCCCATTCCATCCAGTGGGCCCTGTGAGGATTTACAATGTCTGGTGATCCAGGGCAGCTCCAAGTCCCAAAGACGCCTCCACATCTCGTCTCTTCCTGCCATTCCCCATACCCATATCAGCCACCATGTCCACTTTTCCCACTCCAATGCCACCTTTTCTCTGTGGACATTGGATTGGTTGTGTCCATTGCACCTCTATGTCAAGAGGAGGCTCAGATTCCACATGGATACTGGATGCAATCCTCCCGCTTTCAGTTGTAGGCACTCTAGGGTCCATGGTGTGGTGGTTGTCCTTCTTCAACTCCATCTTAGCTGAGTGAGATGAGTCCAATAAATCAGATTGTAGGTGCTGGAGTCTGTTGAGGCTCAGGTCTGGCTATCACATTGTCAGTCCAGGGATTCAGATCCACTAAATATATCTTAAACCCCAACACCAACTACAACTCCAGCACAGTAAAGAGCCTACACACAGCAGGCAAAAAAAAAAAAACCCATGTACTTCAAAAAGGGTAATGTTTTTTTTCAAGTTTTTAGGTTTTTATTCAAGTGTATTTTTAAATTCTTAATTATTCTTTATATTTTCAATTATTAAATGTACAAAATAAAGTTTAAAAAAATAAAGTTTTCAGGACTTGACCATGTTGTCACATGTCAATATTTCATTCCCTCTTAAGGTTGAGTAAAACAATTGTATGGGAATACCACATTTCACATATCCATTCACATGTTGATGGCCACTTGGGTTGAGTCCAAGTTTTGGCAATAATGAATAATACCGCTATGAACACTGGTGTGCATAAATGTGTTCCTGTCCCTACTTTTCTTCTTCTGGGCATATGCCAGAAGTGAGAACGATGATCCTATGGCAACTGTACAGTTATCTTCCTTAGGAACTGCAACACCATCCTCCACAGAGGCTGCTCCATTTCTACAATCCCACCAGCAGGTATGATGGTTACCTTTCCATCACATCCTCCCCAGTACTCGTAGTTTTCTGATTTATTTTCTATTTTTTAAATCATTGTACTTTGTTTTGGTTTTCTGTTTTTTGATAGTACAACACTAATAGGTATAAGATGGTATCTCACTGTACTCTTGATTAGCATTTCCCTAATAGCTAATGATGTAGAGCATCTTTTCATGTGCTTTTTAGCCATTTGTATGTATCTCCTCTTTGGAAAACTGTCTATTCAAATCTCTTGCCCATTTTTAAAAAACAGGTTGCCTTTTAATTCTTTTTTGTTGTTGTTGTTGACACACATTACTTTTGAATGTGGATGAGGTTCCAGTATCATGCCTGGTTACTTTAGAGAGAAGGCATATTGCTGTCAATGAGACATGTTTACTGCATTCCTATTGAAAGTCTGTTAATTACATCTCATTCTGGTATCTCAGTCATATATACACAAGTTGTGTAAGTGAGGAAAAGCCCATAGGTGGCAAAGAAGTGTGTGTACTGCATAGTTCTGAAAAGTAAAGCACAAATTACTCGAGCATAGAACTAAGATTAAAGAATGAAGTAAGACTGATTTTGAGATTCTGTTATGCTAAGGTCAAGGATATGGATATGGATATGCTTAGGGGTATAGATTGGATTAGTGGTAGGGATAGGCTTAGCTGGCACTATAATTGAAAGAAAGCACATAGCAGGGAATTCTCTGCATATGCTACTTAGTTCACAGAAGTAAGGCATATGTACCATCATCATAGAACTAAGATTAAAGAGTGAGCTAATATTGCCCCTGGACGTGGGTTAGGCTTAGTGTCTAGATCCTGTTTGGTTTCTTTCTAGGTGCAGATTAAGCTTCTGTCTAGGTGTCAGTGTAAGTAATAGAAAACCCTTAGTAGTTAACCAAATGTGTACCTAACTTAGTTCCTGAACCTAATGCCCAGTGATTTGCTCCTAGCACTAAGTTGGAAGAGTGAGTTCAATAGGATTGTCATTAAGAACCCACACAGAGCAGGCAAAAAACCCATGTATTATGAAAAGGACCATGTGAAAACACATTATATTTCAATGGGGATGATGTTCAAGTATTGTGCCAGATTGCTTCAAAGAGAAAATGCATTGCTGTCTGAGACATGTTTCTTGCATTCTTATTGAAGGTAAGTTAATCATTTACAACTCATTCTGGTACCTCAGTCATGCATATATATACACACACAAACTGTGTAAGTGTGGAAAAGCCCACACAAGGCAAAGAAGTCTGTGTGCTGAATTTTTCACAAAAGTAAAGCACAAGTTACTCAAGGATTGAACCAAGTTTAAAGAGTGAGCTAAGATTGACTATTGAGTTCATGTTATGATAGGCTTAGTTATGGGTTAGTGGCAGGGATATGGATGTGGATATGCTTAGGGATAGTGATAGGGTCAATTTTAGGGATAGGTTTAGCTGGCACTATAAGTGAAAGAAAGCACGTAGCAGGGAAATCTCTGCATACTCTCCTTTGTTCAAAGAAGGAAAGCATATGTACCACTGTCATACAACTAAGATAAAAGATCCAGCTCATATTGTCCCAGGACTTGGGTTGGGCTTAGCTTCCAGATCCTGTTGGGTTTCTCTCTAGGTGAAAAATAGTCTTCTGTTTAGGTGTTAGTGGAAATGATAGAAAACCCTTAGCAGGGAAGTGGACTTGGCCCAGTGGATAGGGCATCTGTCCACTACACGGGAGGTCCACAGTTCAAACCCTGGACCTCCTTGACCTATGTGGAGCTGGCCCACATGCAGTGTTGATGTGTGCAAAAAGTGTCATGCCATGCAAGGGTGCCCCCACATAGGGGAGCCCCATGCACAAGGAGTGAACCCCATAAGGAGAGCCACCCAGCATGAAAGTTCAGCCTGCCCAGGAATGGCACTGCACACACTGAGAGCTGATGCAGCAAGATGATGCAACAACAACAAAAAAAGAGACACAAGATTCCCATGCTGCTGACAACAAAAGAAGTGGACAAAAGAAGAACATGCAGCAAATGGACACAGAGAACAGACAACTGGGGTTGTGGGGGGAAGGGGAGAGAAATAAATTTAAAAAGTAAATCTTTAAAAAAAAAAAAACCTTAGCAGTTAACCAAATGTGTACCGTGCTTGGTTCCCGAAACTAATGCCCTTGTGATTCAGCCTTAGCATGAAATTTGAAGAGTGCATTCAGTAGGGTTGCAGTTAAGAGCCTACACATAGTAGGCAAAAAAACCCCATGTATTGTGGAAAGGACATTGTGAAAACACATTACATTTCAATGTGGACCAGGTTCAAGTACCATGCCAGATTGCCTCAAAGTGTAAACGCATTGCTGTCAATGAGACATGTTTAGTGCATTCCTATTGAAAGTAAGTTCATTGCTTACAACTCATTCTGGTATCTCAATCATATATACACAAGTTGCATAAGTGAGGAAAAGCCCTTAGACAGCAAAGAAATCTGTGTGCTGCATAGTTCTCAAAAGTAAAGCACAAGTTACTCAAGCTTAGAGCTAAGATAAATGAGTGAGGTGAGATTGACTTTTGAGTTCATGGTATACTAGGCTTTGGTATCGGTTAGAGGCAGTGATATGGATATGGATATGTTTATGGATAGAGATAGGGTTAGTTTTAGAGCTAGGCTTAGCTGGCACTATAAGTTTAAGAAAGCACATAGCAGGGAAATCTGTGCATATGCTGCTTAGTTCACAGAAGTAAGCATATGTACTGTTGTCATATAACTAAGATTAAAGAGCCAGCTAATATTGCCACAGGACTTGTGTTAGGATTCTCTCTGATTAGATTTCTCTGCAGGTGAAGTATAGGTTTCTATTTAGGTGTCAGTGTAAGTGATAGAAAACCCTTGGCAGTTAACCAAAGGTGTACCTTGATTAGTTCCTGAAACTAATGCCCTTGTCATTCAGTCCTAGCACTAAGTTTGAAGAGTGAATTCAATAGGATTACAGTCAAGAGCATATACATAGCAGGCAAAAAAAAAAAACCCATGTTTTATGAAAAGGACAATGTGAAAACACATTACATTTCAATGTAGATGAATTTCAAGTATTCTGCCAGATTGCTTCAAAGAGAAAACACATTGCTGTCAATGAGACATGTTTACTCCATTCCTATTGAAAGTAAGTTAATCACTTATAACTCATTCTGGTATTTCAGTCATATATACACAAGTTGTGTAATTGAGGAAAAGCCCATAGACAGCAAAGTAGTGTGTGTACTGCATAGTTGTCAAAAGTAAAGCACAAGTTACTCGAGCATAGAACTAAGTTTAAAGAGATTGCTATGATTGGCTTTTGAGTTTGTGTTATGCTAGGCTTTTGTATGGGTTAGGGGCAGTGATATGGATATGGATATGTTTAGGGATAGAGATAGGGTTAGTTTTAGAGATAGGCTTAACTGGCAGTATAAGTGAAAGAAAGCACATAACAGGGAAATCTCTCCACATGCTGCTTTACAGAAGTAAAGCATATGTACTATTCTCAAATAACTAAGATTAAAGAGCCAGCTAATATTGCCCCGGGATTTGGGTTAGGCTTAGGGTCCAGATTCTGTTAGGTTTCTCTCTAGATGAAGAATGGACTTCGTTTTAGGTGTCAGTGTGAGAGAAAATCCTTAGGAGTTAACCAAATGTGTACCATGCTTAGTTCCCAAAAGCAATGCCCTTGTGATTCAGTCCTAGAACTAAGTTTTAAGAGTGAGTTCAATAGAATTTTAGTTAAGATCCTACACCTAACAGGCAAAAAACCCTGTGTATTACAAAAAGACAATGTGAAAACACATTACATTCAATGTGGATGATGTTCAAGTGTCATTCCAGATTACTTCAAAGAGAAAATGCATTGCTGTCAATGAGACATGTTTCCTGCATTCCTATTGAAAATAAATTATTTACTTACAACTCATTCTGGTATCTCAGTCATATATACACAAGTTTTGTAAGTGAGTAAATGCACATAGATGGCAAAGAAGTGTGAGTACTGCATGGTTCTCAAAAGTAAGTTGTAAGTAACGAGCATAGAACTAAGCTTAATGAGTGAGCTGTCTTTGACTTTTATCATTGACTTTTGAGCTCGTGTTATGCTGTGCTTAACACAGCACATATCTGTGCTTAACACAGATAGGGATATGGATATGTATATGCTTAGGGATAGTTTTATGGAGAGGGTTAGCTGGCACTGTAAGTGAAAGAAAGCACATAGCAGACAAATATGTGCATCTCCTGTTTAGTTCACAGAAGTAAAGCATTTGTACATTGTCATAGAACTAAGCTTAAAGTGTGAGATAATATTGACCACAAGGATTGTGTTAGGCTTAGGGTTTTTGTTCTGGTCAGGTTTCTCTCTATGTGAAGAATAGGCTTCTGTTTAAGTTTTAGTGTAAGTGATAGAAAGCCCTTATCTGTTAATGAAATGTGTACGTATCTTAATTCACAAAACTAATGCACATGCTAGTTTCTCTCATAGCTAATGATGGTGAGCATCTGTGTAAGTGCTTTTCGGTCGTTTGTATGTGTTCTTGGCAGCTTTGTCTATTCAAACCCTTTTCCCATTTATGGCTGTGGCTGTTTGTGATTTCGTGGAGTTACAGTCGTTCTCTTCATGGCCTGTACATTACGCTCTTAGCAGAAATAGGGTCTCCGAATACCTTCTTTCCCTCTTCAGTTTTCTTTTTCTACTTTATTGGAAAAGTAGTGTAGAAGTAACTTGTCATTAGGTAGAGATGAGGGTTCACGATTGGGGCTTAGGTCCTTTTTCTGGGCTAGGGCTTTCGTTTCAGAATAGAGCCACCTTCTGGCTCTGCAGTCACCACGAGCTTGCCTAAGAGGGTCCAGGTTGTGGGAGGAGCTGACAGTGAAGGGGTGGCAGGGTGTTGGGGAAGAGCGGTGTTGCAGACTTCTCCATGTCCTCTTGCTGGGCAGAGCATGGATGCCATGCTCAGGATGGAGTGCTCCCACACAGTGCTTTTCATTGGAGAGCTCTTCCCCTCCTGGCGGAAGGCATGGCCTTTTGGGAAGTGCTCTAGGCCTTTGTGTGGCTTCAGCTGGCAATCTGCCGATGAGGCCCCCGGAAACTTCTGCCACACTTCGAAAGCCATGACCTTCCAGCCAGGTGGATTTTCCCATCGATGTAGCCCAGTCCCCTTTTCCGTGGCCCTCAGCTGAGGGCATATGATGCCGCCTGACATTTTCTAATGTTCACGTTGACTGATGGAAAATGCTCCAGTCTGGCTTGTTCTTCCCCAAGCTGGGCTGAAGGCCTTGTAGGGATTCCAGTTGCTGCTCCTTGGTTTTATGAACACCTCGGAACAAGGTCAAATCCTCTCAGTGCCTCAGGCTCCTAGCAACATGCCCAGAGCCTGGGGCAAGACATCCAGGTTTGCTTTTGGGGAATTCCTGGGGTTGCTGGGTAGATTGCCTTTTGCAAGTTGTTAAAGTCCTGATCCAGTCACCTGGACCAGGCCCAGGGAACAGAAGGGGCAGGTGGAGGCCTTTCCAGGCATGGGCCTATGCTCCCTTTTCAGTGTGCCCTTGGGAAATGGCAGCAGCCCTTGGCAGGCAGGGAGGTGTAGCTAGGAGGGCCTCCTGGTCGCCAGATGCTCCTGACCCAGAAAACGGTGTCCTCACAGTTTCCCTCCTGCAGATAGATGAAATGGCTCACTTCAGCACCTGGCATCTCAGTGAAGCTGCCGTGAGAGGGGAATGGGCCAGGGGTCATGTAGACTCTGCATGTAGGAGGTTGTCGGCAGGGTGACAGTGCTCAGTGGACCTTTATAAGGCCTCTGGGCTGTAGCAGACCCTGCAGAAGGTGGTGAGGAGGCCTTGCCCCCTTGGCTGTCCAGGCTTGGAGGAGATTCCTCCTCAGCAGCACACCCCTGGCTGGGTCAGTCTAGGGCAGGTGGTCCTGCACCGTGTTGGTGAGGCCCTCCTGGGCTGCTCCCACCTCTTTGCAGGCAGCGACTCTTCTTCAGCCTCTTCTCACTACTTCCCCTCTGTCTGTGCAGGCCTCCCTTGTTCTAAGGGCTGTTGGCAAGGACAGCCAGCCTGAAGTGGTCACAGCACATATGGGCTTGGTTGGAGCCCATCGGAAGGCCTGGCACTTGGGGCCAAAGGGCTGAGCAGTGAGGAGCACAGGTCATCCAGCCGCTGACCTGCTGGGAGTTGGTAACCACGGAGTCTTTCGTGGGCTGAGGGACGGGATGACTGCTGTGCCAAAGGGAGAGAGAGGTTTAGTGCCCAGTGGCTGCAGGTACTGGTGGTGCTTGCGGCCTTGGGGAATTATGGGAAGTCATGCTGCCCTGCTGCCCTGAGTGCTGAAGGGCTGACTGGGACAGAGCTGCCCCCATTTCTCTGGCAGTATCTGCCCTGAGGCCCAGGTCAGCCCAAGGTGTGCCCTGAGGCCTCCCACCTCACAGGGTGGAGCCTCCACACCTCTCCTCAACCTCATTGTTCTCCTTAGCCCCAGGCTGCTCCGGCCTGTCTGAGGGAGAGGGTTGGAGGTTTGGTGCCCTGAGGAGGCAGGTTCAAGGAACACTGGGACATGGAGGCAGGTGGGCAGCAGTGGTGCCAAGTGAACAGTTGGGAAGGTGGGGCTGCAGCACCGCCCTGGCAGTCACCACCGTGTGGCTCACCCACCGAGGCTGAGGGACTCGGCTGATGGGGAGAGACAGAGCTCCCCTGGTTTCCCTGGCCATGGCCACCTGAGCATGTATAACTTAATGCAAGGCAGGGCCCTCCAGCCTCCCTGCTTTATCATTCAGAGCTCCATCCCTGACACCTCACATTCAGCATCTCTGTGCTTTCTCTCTGGCTGCTTTCCTACCTTCGAATATACTCAGGATCCTGTCGCGTCCACCTGGGTCCAAGCCTCAGCTCTTTTTAGGTTATGCCATCCTTTGAGTAGATGGCACACGGTGCCGAGTATTCAAATGTCAGCATTTTCAAAAAATATGATTTTGCCAGCAGGTACTACGTGAAATTAAAACATGAACCACAACATTTTTATTGACAAAAACTCAGATCTAATCATGAGAGCTGAGTATAATCCTTTGTATGACTGGGCTTATAATGGCAGGAGTGGATACCCCCCATTGCACCTGAGCAAGCTTCTGAGTCAGTGTTCTTTATCTGCAAATTGCTTGCAAATATGCATCACCTAATGCTGGTTTGTTGCCTCAGAGGGCCAAATGGTCCTTTGTTTTAGTGCTCAATAAGCTTGTATTAATATATATCTTCCACATCTTAGATAAGCTTTTAGCATAGACTTCAAACTTTCCTGGTAAGCTTTTAGCACATAATGTTTTCATTTTCCCTGTATATTTAAAGTTTGTAGAGGTTGCATTGCTAAAATGCTTTTTGGACTACAGTTGTCAGTGTTTCCAAGGGTAGGGCTGCAGTTTCCATTGTCCCAAACCCATAGCTCAAGACACATACAACAGAGATTATATGTGAAGACATGAATAGACCCCCCCCCATCCATAGCCTACATCAGTATGAGTAAAAAGTTCATGTAAATACTTAAAGAGTGTATAGAATTCCTGCAAATTTAATAGTGTTTTACCATATTAGATAAAATTATAATGTGTTATTCATCATTTTAATTATTATTAAAAATAGTATGTGTCACCAAACAACCTCTTATCATAAATTAAATAATACCACTGCTGTATGCCACAGCCCCAAATATTGTTAGTTTGTTGAAGAAATTAATATCCACTTATATTATTACTTTTTTTAAAAACTTACTAATATCTTCTTAGGGAAATCAAGTCAGCCCACATTCTCCTATCTGCAGAAAAGTCAACAATGGTCTTTTGCACTGCCTCCCCAAGGCTGTGTGCATAGCTCAACCATCTGTCCTGGCCTGGTGGCAAAAAAACCTGAGAAGAGGCAAAGTGGTTCCACCAAAAAAGTGAACATCATGAGTACCAAACCTTATGGTGCCTAGCCCAGCAGTTCCTGTTGCCTGTTACCTACCAATAACTCATAAACATAATCCATGAGTGTTCTTCATGCTCACTTCAGTGACTATGACATTGGTTCCCTCCTGGTCTTGAAAGGGATGAGCCCTCAGCAGCATGCTACAAACCCTCTGGGGAATAATACAACAAGAAACCACCCAAGCTATATTCAGTACTTTGCAAAAACAAAGAGGGGGAAATATGTAGTTATGGTTGGAGGTTAAAATACTTCATTGAGAACTGTGGCGATTGGTAGCTGCCACACATCATATTATTCTCATTACAGATCCTGGAACTGCAAACTAGCAGTTTGAGCCTACTTACAGACTTCAGGCCTGTGTGCCTCCTTGTCATTAGTGTAATTGCCCCAGCCAGCGGGGCATGGGACGGGGGCTCATGGTTGCGTGGAGGAGAATGGTGAGACAGGAGACACGAGGAATGACAGCGAGACAGGGTGAGGATCAAGCTGTAAAATTTTATTGTGAGAACAAAGCATTTATACTCTTGGGGAGGGGAGGGGTGGAGGGTGAGGGGATAGGGGCTAGGGATTGGTAGCTGCTGTTGCTAGGGTGGAGGGAAGACTTTAGTTTCGCACCTTGCTCCTGCTGTACTGCCTTATCAGCCCGGGCAGTGGTGGGAAACGGGGAACAAAGGAGTGGGGAGGAAGAATACGGAAGTGGGCTCCGCTCTGGTGGCCATGTTACTGGCATTGCTGAACTCAGTGTATACTCGTATTGACAGCTCCCAACATCTCCTCCCTTTTTCTTTTATTTGCACTGTTTTTCTCGTATGGCTAGCTGAGGGAAGTAGAGGCCTCATTTCCCTGATGTAGACGGCTCTGGTTTTCAGGAAAGGGGCCTTATTGAGTGCGCAGCAAAGGCAAATGAGGGGGGACTGTGCCTGTCTTAGGTCGGAACCACACCCGATGAGCCATTTCAGCTCACTCCCACACGTGACCAGTCTTACCCATCATCAGGAGGCATGGCAGCAAAAGGCCATGTCCCTGTCTTAGGTTGACTGTTAGGTCGGTTCAGTTGCCCGTCATTGGCTAGCCAGCCCAGCTCCCTGAGCAGTGAGAATGCTATCGATGTATCCTGCCTGTCTATGCAGGCCGAATGTGGTCAAAGCACCCTGCCTAGTGGCCTTTGCGAACAGAGCGGACCCCTGTATCAATGAGGCATGTTTCTCAGAGAACAGCTAGGTTGTGCTTACCTCTGTCTCCTGCAGTGCTGTGCCTTGCACCCAGCAGCTTATTGGCGGGGGGAGTTGATATCATAGGGGAGGCAGTCTGGATGGTCCATAGATATACCCTGATCAGCAAGGTGGAGCTGGTGGTAATGCACCTGAGTGGGCCTGCCAAGAGCGGAGTCGATTTGGTCTTTGACTAGCTGGAAAATTCTTTTTATTACCCAAGGTCCGAAAGACAGTATGAGAAGTATGGTTATTAATGGGCCTAGTATGGGGAGGATGTAAGGAAGGATTCCATTAAATCCCCAGGAGAAGTTTCCCTGGGCTTCCCTCTCTCTTTTACGCTTTGCTAGTCCCTCTCTGACCTGGGCCATATCATCTCTAATAAGGCCAGAGTGGTTAACATAAAAGCAGCATTCTTCTCCTAGGGCTGCGCAAAGTCCCCCTTCTTTAAGGAAGAGGAGGTCTAAGCCTCTGCGATTTTGGAGGATGACTTCGGATAATGAGTTTAGGGAGTTTTCTAAATGGGAAATGGAGCTTTCGAGGCGGGCTATGTCTTCATTGACGGCTCTCCTGATAGAGGAAAAAGATGTTTGTTGCGTAGTGAGAGCTGCAATTCCAGTGCCGGCTCCTGCAAGACCTAGAAGTGAAGCAATTGTAATGACGGTGATAATTTCTCTCTTCTGTATGTAGGTTGGTAGAAGGTGATGCTGCCAGGAGTCAAAGAATTGGTTATCATTGTGAAAATAAATGCAGGGGAGTATAATAGCGAGCACGCAGGTTTCACGGGTGGTGTTGAGGGCTTGGACGCTAAGACATGGGGTGAGGCCGGTGGAGGAACACAGTCATTTTGTATTATGGGGTATTAAGAATGTCGCACTTGAAGCCTTTTAACTTTATTTCGAACAATGCCAGACTTGTTGGCATAAAAGCAGCACTGTTCCTGCAGAGCTAGATATATTCTTCCACGTTCTGCTGTAAGCAGATTTAGCCCTCTTCTGTAACACTACCTCAGCTAGAGAGTTTATTTGATATTGAATATCTTGTATAGTGCTCGACAAAGCCTGGATACCATCAATTAATTGCTTAGATAATTTTGTATATTGGGTAAGAGAGAGAGTCCTAACCCCACAGTACCAGTGGCTAGGGCTCCAGAAATGCCTAAGGTAACAAAAAGTGGGATAAATTGCACAGCTCTTCTAGAGTGGCCGGCAATGTAGTCCATGCTGGGGATAGGTACAGGTTCAGTTCCAATAATAACACTAACATCGGGGAGGAGGATGACTGGGAGGGCAGTATCCCTTCCCGCAATTCTCGTATTTTAACATTTTGCTCAACAATACCAGATTTATTTATATAGTAGCAACATTCTTCCTGGGGAAAAGGCAGGTTCCCCCTTTTTCAGCTGTAAGTTAAGGGCCTTGCGGTTTTGTAAAGCTACGTGGATGAGGGATGTTAGTTGCTGCTGCATAGAGTTAAGAGACTGCGCACTGGATTCTAGGCTAATTTGTTGTTGTTGTTTAAAGTATTGCAAGCTGATGAGGCCATGACCAAGAGCACCACGCGCTGTGGCAGCTGCAGCGACTGAACCTGTGAGGCTAATTTTTTTACCAATATAGGGAGGAAGGTGGCTCTCTTTGACATGGATGGGGATAGTAAAATTTTTTAGTTTGCCTTCTCCATAGTATGTTAGTTGTGGGGTAATGGCTACTAGGATGCGAGGCCTCATTTTTATAGAATAGAACATTTTTGGGTTATAGTTAATTTCCCAACCACAAACACATAAGGATCGCTTACATATGCCTGAAGATGAATTTGATTTAAATGCAGATATTGACTATTCTTACTATTATTCCCAATCTATTCTATAGTAGGAGCTATTCCTAGAAAAACTTTCCACAAATTATTTTTTTTTTATGTATAGATGTACTATTACACCATGGAGAAGGGATCCATTTCCTTTTCTGTTTCCAAACACTATTATTTTTAGTAAAAATTATTTTTTGTTGTCCTTTACTATTTAGACCATGCCAAATAAATCTGTCATTATATTCAATGGGACTCCCCATAGGGGCACTTTCCCACACTATTCCATATGAATCATTAAAAATGACAGATCCTCTTCCTATATGGCATTCTTGCCATCCTTCTTTATCCCTACCGTCTTTTTGTGGACAATTATAAGCAGGATTTTTAGTCATGATTAAATTGTAAGAGGGAAATAAAGTCACAATAAACTGAGTATTATTATTTTTGAAGATAGCTATGGCCCGATTTTTAACATACATACAGGAAGGATGATTACCAATGCATAAGCATTGATAATCAAATGGTAATATGAGATTATCGATTCTTTTTCTTAATAGGGTTTAATTGGCAATCGATTATCAATTGGTATAGGAAATATATGGGTTTTATTCAGATATATATTAAAGAATGGACTTTTCCAGGTTAACACTCTAAGTAATGGGGGGTTAGGTATATAGGCCTAATAAGTGTAATTACTGGCAGCTTCCTTATTACTTACGATCACCATCATCAGAAGTTGTAGAAGACTCCATCTCTTCATTCTGGAGTTTAATCCTTTTTGCAGATAACTAAATTTGTTTTCCATTTTCTGAAATGATAAGAGCATAGCCTCACCCCCTTACTTTAATCCTGCCTTTTTTCCCATACATTGCTTAAAATATCTTTCTAGAATATTGGTTGATCTTCATTTCCTGTATCTACTGTAGATGTTTGACATTTTCCAGAGTGACATTCCACAGGTGTTAATGAATTATAAACATTAAGAAAGTGTAAAGTAAATAAAGCTTTAGCTAATTGATCTTTTGGTGTTATAATACCATCATCTCCCCCTTTTTGTTTTAAAAGCATAGTTTTTAGGGTATGATGGCTGCATTCAATTATGGCTTGACCTGTAGGATTATAAGGAATGCTGGTATCATGTTCAATACCATATTTTAAACAGAAAGATTCAAAGGATTTACTAATGTAAGAAGGTCCATTATCAGTTTTAATTTTCAGAGGGCATCCCATTACAGCAAAAGCAGACCAGAGGTGTGAGTGAACATGATGAAACTGTTCCCCACTTTGAGCAGTAGCCCACATAAAATGAGAATAAGTGTCAATATAAACGTGAACAGATTGTAGTTTACTAAGGGATGGTATGTGAGTAACATCCATTTGCCATAATTGATTAGGAGTCAGGCCTCTGGGATTAGTCCCAGCCTGAAAAGACACTGAGTAGTTAAGGGTCCACAGGTGGGACAGGTACAGATAATTCCTTGTGCCTGTAGTCTTATTAACTTTTGATATTTATTTCACAGGCCTTTGGCATTAATATGAGTTAAAGCATGGCAATTGCGAGCACTTTGTAAACACCTTACTAATAAATCAGCTCAAGCATTATTTGATGTCATAGGACTAGGCAAAGAGGCATGAGAGATATATGAATAATGTAAATAGGATGCTGTTTTAACTTGATGAGATGTTGCAAGTCAGCGAAAAGTTGAGAACTCATCAGTAGCAAAGATATGAGCTGTATTAATATGCTTGACAGTAAGACTTACATATTTAGAGTTAGAGACAATGTTCAAGGGCTCTTAAAACATTTGTAAAACTTTAATGATGGCTTAAAGCTCTGTGCATTGAGCAGATGAATAAGGAGTTGGTTAAACCTTTTTGAGAAGTAACGTATGCTGCTTTTCCATTACTATTACTATCAGTAAATACTGTACAGGATGGTTGGGCTATGCACACAGCCTTGAAAAGCACTGCAAAAGTTTATTGTTGGGTTTTTTACAGATAAAGGAATGCAGCTGGCTTGATTTGTCTAAGAAGACACTAAAGAAAGTCTTAGCAAGTTTTAAAACAAAGTGATAGCAATACAGCTGGACTTTAACTTTTTGCAACAAACTAGCAGAGTTTGGGATTGCTGCATAGTATGTTGTTACTTTAATTATGATAAGAGGTTGTTTTGTGATACATACTCTTTTATAATAACTAAAACCATGAACAACCACATTGTACTTTTCTTTAATATTATGCTGAAATATTGGTAACTTTATACACTCTTAAGCATTCATAGAAACCTTTCACTCAGACAACTTTAATTAACAGAGGGTTAAAGGAAAGAAAAAACTTGTTAATTTTATAACACTTTAAAACACCTTTTATTTAACTTGTAACATATCAAATGAACTTAATTATTACTTTAATTTTTCTTTCAAGGTAAAAGAACAAATCTCTTATAATTAGTTTGGAATAAAAGGCTACTGTTCAGGATTAGGTTTTGAGAAAGCAGTTTTGAACGTTATGTTCCTTTAAGAGATAAAGCCTTCCTTCTTGGAATACCTAGGAAACGATAAGCACAAGAAACACAAGACAGACTTTCTTGGTATACTGACTGAGGACAAGAACTTTTACCAAAACAGATTAATGGTGAGAGGCCTTGAGAAAGAACAAAAAAATTAACTTTGCATCAGCATACTACCTGACACCAAAGCCTGTAAAATTTTATAGATAGACTCATTAAATTTTATTTAACTTTAACTGTAAAAATTCCTTGTCCACTAATCTTCTGCAGTTTCAGCATTCACTCAGGTTCCATCCTATACTCTACTCTTTCCAATAGTCAATTATTTTATTTCAGGACAAAATTATTTTTCCGTTTCTTTAATAATAAAAACAAATTCCATATAGCCTACATACAAAGTTATTAAGCAAACTTCTTATAACAATACTGTGAACACTAAACAAGCTTGTTAAAATAATGAATTTTTCTTTAAATACTTAGTAGCATGCAATATTAGAAACAGTTTCCTAAAAGCAAGTTGGCAGGGGAGGTTGGTTGCTGTTAATCTTTCCTGTTATAAAATTACCTTTTATTATTATCGTCATCAATTCAGTTTTATATATATTTAAGAATGACCTTTTGGAATTAGCCATTTAATACCTTAATGTAAACAATGCTTTATTAAACCTTTTATTTATAACCATATAGACTATTGAAGACAACTTTTATCTTTACAGAACACATTCCCTTACTTAAAATTATCACAATACCTTTTACAACTTGCCACATGCAAATTAAGTTTCAAGAGTTTATGAAAAATTAGCCATTCTACTTTAGGACAAAATACGCCTTTTTGCAAAACTTATTACATTTCAGTTAGCATTTTCACAAACTTTTAACCTTTTTAATATTCATTTAAGTTTTACATTCTTTGTATTATTCTGTGAAGAAAAATAAGTTATTCATTTTAATCTAGGCAAGAACAACTTTTTATGAAGATGTACAGTTAATTTTGTTAATTAAGATTTACAATTTTTATTATTGTAGATATCTTATAAACATTTAAACTTATGTATTAATATAATAAACTTAAGTATTAATATAAGTGCTTATTTAATTTTTGGCCATTTGAATAGAGCTCTTTTAAAAATTTCTAGTAATTTATATTAACCATCTGGAGGTATTACAATATACATTGACATTGAACGAACAGACAGACAAACACAGAACAATTACAACACATTAACAGAAATATATAATTTATTTACAATTGACTCATAATTCTTACTTTCTTGGTATATCTGCTTTTAAATCTTCTGTTATATAGCATATCATAGATTATACCCTTGAAGATTTCTTCTGGACTTCATGTTGCCTGTAATATGAAAGCTTGTGCTTGGAAACATTTTTATTAGTTATCAGCAATCAGTTAAAATAACTTGAGCAGCATAAGTGTAGTTAAGTTTTCATTTTGCAGTTTAAACAGACTATTAACACACATTTTTGCATTATTACTGTAAGATTAAACTGAGACTTGAAGTTCTGGAGAAAACTATTGATTTAAAACTGGAAACTTCCTTTAGACCTTGATTCCAATGGAGTAACTATATTAGCCTTCACTAGTCTAGAGCTACATCGTCATGTAGACAGCAGGGAGTTTGAAAAGTTGTGAAAGTGGGCTAGTGTTTGCCTGGATAAAGTTGATTGCCTCGTAAAGTTTGTTTGGATTTTGGGGCTTGTGGCTGCCTTTGTTTCCCACTTCCCTAATGGGAAGCAGGGGCAGTGCCTTGCTCTTCGTGGTGGCGCAGATTTTGGCGGGCTTCAATCAGCAGGCACCTACGCCCACGCCTGCGGAGTGCAGGGAGGGTGCCATGGCCAGGAAGGCTTGGGCCGAGTGCCACCTGCTGCCCGCTGCGCTCCCTCCAGCCAGCGCCCGAGGCAGGGCTAATTTCAGAACAAAGCCTGAAGTAACCAGACAAGTTCTCCTACTTTCTGTAAGGTCTAACTGCTGCCTGATAAGCTGCATTTGCATTTACAAAGGCAATTTGCTTTACAAAGTCTGTTTCTGTGTTGGTATAGCCAAACAGTTTTTCTGTAGCCGTGCACAATTGGCCTACAAACTTTGAAAAGGGTTATTCTGGCCCCTGCTTAATATTAGTGAGGGAGGAGGCAGGGCGGAAGTGAGAGCAGTTTAAGATTACAACTTACATCTTCATTGGGAGTTTCTGGGTTATTTTCACAGACCTCATCCTTGGGGGAGGGGGTAGAAGGAGTGGAGGGTTTGTTATCAAAGGAAATTAAACTGAGGGGTAAGTTTGAATGTAAGTTATGGGGTTGCGAGTGATGCTCAGACTTTTTACTGCAACTCGAAGGGGGTTGAGAACCTAATTTTAAAGCAGTCTCCCCTTCTGTAACTAAATTCTTTATATCAGAAGGTTGGGGGTGATTCCTAGTACATCTTGTACTAGCCGCCAGTAGCTAAAGGCGGTGATGGGGGACCCTTCTTTTTTACCACAATTCCTCGGCCTTGAGTGCTTTCTTTATCTGGTTAAGATATAGATTATGTTTAGATTGTTCCTGTCCCATGATAAGAAAAGTTTTGCTTTTAGAAAAGTAAAGAGAATAAGAGAAGTTTTACCTTAAGTAGGTCATCCCAGGACTCCGTCCTGGACAGGATCCTTCACGGATTCCCGGACTTCTGCGCCACTAGTTTTGCCTCTGCATCCGCCGGAGTGAAGAGAGCTCTCTATCTTGGTGAGGGCGGCGGTTCCCTCTCACACGCAAGCCAAAAGTCCCACGTCGGGCGCCAAATGTCATTAGTGTAATTGCCCCAGCCAGCGGGGCATGGGATGGGGGCTCATGGTTGCGTGGAGGAGAATGGTGAGACAGGAGACACGAGGAATGACAGCGAGACAGGGTGAGGATCAAGCTGTAAAATTTTATTGTGAGAACAAAGCATTTATACTCTTGGGGAGGGGAGGGGTGGTGGGTGAGGGGGTAGGGGCTAGGGATTGGTAGCTGCTATTGCTAGGGTGGAGGGAAGACTTTAGTTTCGCACCTTGCTCCTGCTGTACTGCCTTATCAGCCCAGGCAGTGGTGGGAAACGGAGAACAAAGGAGTGGGGAGGAAGAATAAGGAAGTGGGCGGCCATGTTACTGGCATTGCCGAACTCAGTGTATACTCGTATTGACCGCTCCCAACACCTCCTTATGTTATTATAGAAGGAACTGTTAATATTACTGTTGGAGAAAAATGGCATTCACTGGGACATGGAGACTGATTGACCACAGGCAGAAAAATAATTTATTGAGAAGCTCTCCCAATGGAGGGGGTCTGAAAAACAGACTTCGGCCCCCCCCTGACCAACATGGTGGGGGTCTGAAGAGAGGCTTCAGTGCAATTCTGGAAGGGGGGTACTTGAATTTATACAGAACTTTCCTAGGAGGGGAATTGATAGTTCGTGGGAGGGGGATTGAGGGTCTGAGTGCGGTAGTGGGAAAGGGTTGAGGGAGTTTACGGCTTTTTGGAATGCTGCAGGAGCAGATTTTTTTTTTCATCTGTAGGGATTAAAAGATATGTAAATATTGAAGACTTCCATCTCACTCTCCCTCTGATATGCAGGTAGAGATAGTAAAGATCTCCATCTACCTCTGATATGCAGATGATGAAGATCTCTATCTCCCTTTATTCCTGTCTCTATGAGATTTCTTTAGCCTGTGGGAAAGTGCCATGCTATGCCCTCAGACCCAGGGGAGGGGGTTTGCCTTTTCCCAATGCATATCAGGGGAAATTGAGCTACAGCTTGTTAATTATTGCAAATCTCTAACATTCCTAATTATATATATATGGGAAGGATCAGAGGGTGAGGGGATTTGGGGTGTTTGTTCTGTCTGGCTACTTCCTGCTGTCAAGGGGCATAGAAAAGAAGTTCTCATCCATCCTGTATAGTAGGCTGTGGTTTTAAGTCTCATAGGCATTGATATTGTTGTTCATGTAGCAGAGAGACACCATTTACATATTCCTGGGTTATTGACTGTATGATTTGGTGTATGAATTGGACAAGAAGCTGTAAGAGACCAGGATCAAAAAGAAGCAGCAGGGAAACAGACTTGGCCCAGTGGTTAGAGCGTCTGTCTACCATATGGGAGGTCCGCGGTTCAAACCCCGGGCCTCCTTGACTCATGTGGAGCTGGCCCATGTGCAGTGCTGATGCGCGCAAGGAGTGCCGCACTACGCAGGGGTGCACCCCGCGTAGGGGAGCCCCATGCGCAAGGAGTGCACCGGTAAAGAGAGCCGCCCAGCGTGAAAGAAAGTGCAGCCTGTCCAGGAATGGCACCGCCCACACTTCCTGTGCAGCACACAACAACAGAAGTGGACAAAGAAACAAGACACAGCAAATAGACACAGAGAACAGACAACCGGGGGAGGGGGGTGGAATTAAATAAAGAAAATAAATAAATTTTTTTTTAAAAAGCAGCAGCAGCAATACTGTTAATAATGATGTTATAAGGGTAAAAGGGTTGATTTTATGGGTGAAGAAAAATAAAAAAGGAATGAGGATAGCCGTGATTGATTTTCATAGTTATTATTTTGGGTTTTCTGAATGATTTCTATATTTTTCTTAGGATTTTAAGATTTTCTTTTACCTGACCAGTTCTGTTAATGTAAAAACAATAAGTTTCATTTATGATTGCACAGGTACTAGTATATCCTGTTGAATCAAGGGCAGGGTGGGTGTTTGTTGTCATCTGTTATCTGTTTGGTATTGGGGCAGGGGAGGCCTGAAAATTACAAAAGTAGAAGGGTATTTTTATGTATATTGTTTGCATTGTAATTTAACTAATGTGTTATTACTGGTAATAGGGATGATGATCTTTTGATAGCTCATCAGCCTACTTTTGTTATGTCTCCTACACACTTAATCAACCCTTGACTAAATGCTTTTGAGGAAACTGTTATGTCCCTGGATGGGAGGAGGTCATGGTTATTTGATCCTGAAGGCTGTTGCAAGCTCTAGACACTCCAGCTTGTAAAATTCTTCTTTAGTCTATTCTGAATCGTTCCTTTAATATATCATGTGTCAACTTAGTAACGTTTATCTGGAATTTCAAGAGGAAATAAACTATGTCTTTATGAAAAACAAAAAAAGGAAAGCAATGAAAAGCACAAAGCAGTAAACATCCTTTAAAACACCAAAAACTGGGGAAAACGGACTTTGGCCCAGTGGTTAGGGCGTCCATCTAACATATGGGAGGTCCGCGGTTCAAACCCCGGGCCTCCTTGACCCGTGTGGAGCTGGCCATGTGTAGTGCTGATGCGCGTAAGGAGTGCCGTGCCACGCAAGGGTGTCCCCCGTGTGGGGGAAACCCACGCGCAAGGAGTGCGCCCGTGAGGAAAGCCGCCCAGCGTGAAAAGAAAGAGCAGCCTGCCCAGGAATGGCGCCGCCCACACTTCCCGTGCTGCTGACGACAACAGAAGCGGACAAAGAAACAAGACACAGCAAATAGACACCAAGAACAACCAGGGGAGGGGGGGGAATTAAATAAATAAATAAATCTTAAAAAAAAAACAAAACACCAAAAACTGAAAACCAGAAACTTCCATCGCTAGAGTCACAGTAGTTCTATAATAGAATACCAGTAAGTCCACTCTAACGTATAATTTATTCCTCCATCCTGTGGACCCTGGGTTGATTATGTCCACTCCAACTCTCAGTGAAGAGGGGCTTTGACCCCACATGGTTGGGGGGTGTCATTCTCCTGCTTGCAGGTATAGATACTCTCACTTCCCTGGTGTGGTGGGTGACCATCTTCATCTTCCTCTTAGCTCACCTGAGTAAGTCCAATGAACTGGAGAGTAGGTTTTGTAACTCTGCTGAGGCTCAGGACCCAGCTGGCACATGGGCAGTCTAGAGATTCAAGACTCCTGAGTATACACAAACCCCAGTGCCAAACACAGCTTCAGTCAAAGTGACAGAAGAGGCATGTGTAGAAAGTCACATCTGAGTCCAACTCCATCACACTCAGGAGCACAAATTCCAAAGTAGGACCCACTGGCAGGGCACTGAAATCTGGAGTCATCAGATGTGAATGTAGACTGTGTGTCTCCTTAGCACTCAGGAGTACCAGTACCTGTGGTTGTACCTACTCAGCTGGTCCTTGGCAAGAAAGTGTAGTAGCAGAGAAGTCAGGTGTATGCAGTATCAAAGGCTGGGACATGAGAACTCTGGGAAGCAAGGTGGTTTATTTCAACCAGCTGGACTTGGCAGACTCCTATGCTAATAAAAACTGAATGCCTAGTAGAATTTTTGGGTTCCTTTTATACAGAAGAAATAAGAGTGGGGGTCTAATGGTGGTTGTATGCAAAAGGACTTTTTGTTAGTTTCCTCAAGTGTTTCACATGAGTATTAGATAGGTTATTTCTTCCAGGTAAGCTTGATTTAACACATATCCCCCACATTCAGGTAGGCTTGCCACATTTGGCTTGCATCCTTTCTGAATATCCAAAGCTTATAGAATTTATACTTCTCAATTGGTTTTCTAGACATATTTGGATATGAAATAAGTTTGAATCTATGCACAGGCAATATTATTTCCCTCCTTTGATGCCTGCTTAAGGTTATTAAGCTTTGGCATCACTATTGTCAGAGTCTCTGGACTGACTGGTATGTATATACTGCCATGAGATGGGCAGTTGTCTGTCTGTTTACTATATCATTTATTAGGGTGCACATTCTGTTTATGATTAAAGGGAGGAGGCAAGGAAGTATGGTGCATCCTCTTATGATGAAGGCAATTATTCCCAGTAGAAACTTGAAATTGTTTACTATTGGCTGCCAGCTTCCAATGGGATTACTTAAATTCCACCCATTCCAGCTCTGGACTGGAACATGAGCAATTTTTACCATTTTGCTTGTAATTTCATCAATAACCTTTCCAGTGCTGTCTAGTTCAATGTAGCAGTTAGAGAGATTGAATTTTCCACAAACTCCCCCTTTAGCTGCCATGAGATAGTCTAGGGTGAGATGGTTTTGACAGATAGCATTTCTGAATTTAGTTTGCTGTTGGGCTAGTAGGTTTAGAGCATGGGCAGTTTCATTAGTTATTATTTCCACCATGGCTTGCAAGTGGATGATTCAGTTTAGCATATAGATAAGGGTTCAATAAATTCACATGTCATCCTCTGCCTGAGATGCTGGCCCACATAGTACTGGATTACACATTCATGGGGCCATTCTTCACCTCTCCAGGTAACGACAGCCCTTTCTTATATTTTGATACACTGGCTGGCTTAGCTCTTTCCCTTCCATTAAGGGAATGAGGAAGAAGGAGGGTTTTATTGTACTGAGCATACAAGTACCACACCAGTTTGGGGGAAGTTCTCAGAATGCAACTTTCCCACAAATTCAGTACAGACCATTTGGGGCATTAAAGGGGCCTTTTGCAGTGGAGTGCAACACTGATTAATTTGGGCAAAGTACAATTTATGAGAGTGAGGTCAGATTCATTCCATGTTCCCCAAGGCTCTGTTATGTTGGTGGTATAATTTTGGAATTCTCCCCCTGTACATGTTAGGTTTCCAACAGATAAAGAAGAGTATAGGCAGGCCCTTGAAGCACAATATTTTCCTATGACAGAAGTTTACAAGGGCCACATGCTATCTCAGGGGACAGCTGAGAGGCCAGTTTCATTATATGTTTGGCTGTAATTGTGTTCTCTAGTTTCCCAGGGCCGTTGGTCTTCCATATTAGTACCTCCACATACATAGCACAAGGAGACATTTAAGCTGCCCCTACTACTTCAGCTAGGCTTATGAAGAGGTTTCTCACTCCTTGTAGAATGGAAAAGGGCTTTTCCATTTCTTCATAGAAGGAGTGGAACACAGAATGGGCTTTACTTGTGAGTGGGTATTCCCAATACGCAACCCAGATGTAGTCTCCTGGGTCTATTCCTCTACCATCAATGCAGAGACTCATTTGGACTCCCTGAGTCTGTCGGGATTCAGGTTTAAGGATGGTGAGGTTTAAGTGGTTACAATGACAGCATAAATGGCCAGGGCCATTCCTTTGGTGAGGATGGCTGTTTAGTTGCATCTGTGTTCCATGTGGCCCAGGTGACACAGGACCAGTAGGGGCAGTAGTATGCACCTATGCGTTTACACCTTGGACTGCACTTTTCACTTCTGGACCACACATATACTTATTGTTATGAGTATATTTTTGCTCCCTGCTAAACCCTCCACAATTGGTGTTCCATGGTATCCCAGAGTCTATAACTTGGCAAGCATCAAATAGGAGGGACACTCATTGGTTCTGGCTAGTGGCTGGGGTAGAGCTAAGTAGCTCCCCATTTTGATTAAGCACCCTTATTTCCCATTTACAGGAGACTGTTGGAGGTTTGGGGTCATAGCAGATTATTTGACCAGATATGTTACAGACACTATAGGAGATTCCTTGAAACTGGCAGGCAGCTATATGGCCCTTGCAGGTGTAATGGTTATGATATATTAATGTGGTATTGACATGGGCCCCCATTCACACCTTTTGGATAATGGCTCACACTCTGTGATGCCAACCTGGGACCAGGGGAGGGTCAGGGCTAGGAGTAGGGAGAATAATCAAAGGGGCATTGTAACTGGGATTAAACTATTCTTTATCTGTACATAGACCTATCAGTTTCTGGGGTGTGATTGGAGCAGAGCTCGGTGTCCCATCCTCAACCTTCAGCCATGCACGGACCAGTCAGCTTCTGGGGTGTGACTGGAGCAGGGCTTGGTGTTTTGTTCTTTTGCAAGATGAGTTTGGTTGAGTTGTAGGCATTTGGAATACAGGTCCAGGACTCTGGGGCAGCTTGCTTGACCCAGCTATGGTGTATCCATGGGGTGCTTTCAGCTACTTTAATTGCACTGGGGGTGGATAAAATGACAAGATAGCATCCCCACCATAGAGGGATTAGTGGAGCTGATTTCCAGTCTTTGACACAGACTGCATCTCCTGGCTTCTCCAGGTGTATGTAGTTGCTTAAGCTAATGGGGGCCCTTTCTTGGACCTAGTGTTGCAGATTTTGTAAGGTTTTTCATAAGCTGATCATTTGCTGAGCTATTGGTAAGTTTCCTCTTTCTCTGAGATCCCCTTCTATATTTTGGATTAAGGGGGTGGTTTCTGAAAGAGGATTTCAGAAGAGGTTAGGCTTGGCTTTCAGCTTGGGCTTGCCCAAACTTGGAGAAGAGGACTCAGAAGTACTTGCACCCATTTTGGCCCAGTTTCTTGGCAAATCTTGGCAATATAAGTCTTTATTGTATGGTTCATTCACTCTACCTTCCTGAGCTTTGAGGATGGGAAGAGGTGTGCAGTTTCCATCAGATGCTCAGTGCTTTGGCAATTTTTGAGTGATTTCAGAGATGAAGGTGGGTCCATTGTCAGAGCCAATTGAGAGGGGTAGCCCATATCTAGGAATGATTTCCCTGAGAACTTTGGTTACTTCTTCAGCTCTTTATGTTCAAGTTGGAAAGTCTTCCACCCAGCCAGAAAAGGTGCAAACAAGGACTAGGAGATATTTATAACTTCCAGAGTGTGGCATTTCAGTGAAATCAACTACTAGATCTTCAAGAGGCATATTGTCAATTCTTTGGACTCTTGGGACTCCCATAGGCCCCCTGCCAAAGGTTTTATTTTTGCACTTGTGATGCACCACTGGCATATGGCATGGGTGATAGCAACTAGACTTGGGATGTAGAAGAATCTTTCTTTTAAAAAAAATTATTATTTATTTATTTCCCCTCCCCCCTCCCACCCAGGTTTTCTGTTCTCTGTGTCTATTTGCTGCATCTTCTTTGTCCGCTTCTGTTGTTGTCAGCAGCACAGGAATCTATGGTTTTTTGGTTGCATCATCTTGTTGTGTCAGCTCTCAGTGTGGGCAGCACCATTCTTAGGCAGGCTGCACTTTCTTTCACACTGGGTGGCTCTCCTTACTGGTTGCGTTCCTTGCGCATGGGGCTCCCTTATGCGGGAGACACCCCTGCATGGTAGGGCACTCCTTGCGTGCATCAGCACTGTGCATTGGCCAACTGCACATGGGTCAAGGAGGCCCGGGGTTTGAACTGCAGACCTCCCATGTGGTAGACAGATGCCCTCACCACTGGGCCAAGTCTGCCACCTGAAGAATCTTTCTAAAACTTCTTTAAGATGGGTTTTACCCAAGTGTGTCTTCTCATGGTAGTGTTGAACTAAAGTTGTGGCTAATATTTGTGGCACAACTATTGTGTGATCGGGCAATGTCCACCATCCATTTTCTCCTTCTATCCCACCCTCAGAGAGTATCCACTCTCTCTTGGCTTGAGTGTATTGCAGCTCTTGTTGATTCAGAGGCTGTGGGACAAGAGCAGGCAGTGTATACTGGACTTTCTGATAATTAAAAAGGTTGAGGAATGAGAGCAGTGGCCAGGTTTTTAGATAGGGATCCTTCCCATGCCACTCTTTTTGCTTCAGCATCTGCCCTCTGATTTCCCTGGGTGACAGGGCTGTGGCTTGTCTGGTGACCCTTGCAGTGCATTACAGCCACTTTGGTAGGTTTCCAAACTGCTTCTAGTAGTTCCAGAATCTGTGTGCCATATTTAATGCTCTTTCCTCCTGAGTTAATGAGTTCTTTTTGTTTGTATAAGGCTCAGTGCATATGCTGGGTAAAGAAGGCATATTTGGAGCCTGTGTAGATATTAACCTTTGCTCCAGCTGCAAGTTGTAGGGCTTGGGTGAGGGCAATGAGTTTGACTTTCTGTGCTGATTTGCTATCCAGGAGGCTCTGGGCCTCCTGATATCAC